>NC_056722.1:8372868-8377868 GCF_018831695.1 Puntigrus tetrazona | reverse complement strand
AGCTCCTCTGAGGATGATCTGTTCTGCCATTAAACAAGTCCTTGGAAAAACAGAGGAATGTCAGCATTTGGTCTTATCATTTTAGACTCTTATTGAAATGGAGCACTCTGTTTATTTGGGTCAGTAAACTCAAGGAACTCATAATATTTGTTTGTGGAACATTTAAACGCAGTGTTGTCAGATTTTGTAATACAGTAATACACACACACACACACACACACACACAAATATACAATATATATATATATATAAACTTTAATCATAAAAATTGTAAATTATTGTATATACTTTCAGTATATATATATATATATATATATATATATATATATATATATATATATATATATATATATATATATATATATATATATATTTTTTTTTTTTTTTAATGTATATATGTATAGTTTTTTGTTTTTTGATATATTTAGAAAGCAAGGACTTTTAATATTATACATAATATTTAAAATACCAGTGTCATTTTGTTTTTACTTATTTTTACAGTATATTTTGTGTTTTTATCAAATCAAATTAAACTAAATTAAAGTGAGAAATGTTGGCTTGCCAACTATATATATTTTTTAATATTCTATTTAATATTTTTTTGTGTATGTCTTTATACATTAATATTATATATATATTTAATAAATAAATATAAATAATATATATATATATATATATATATATATATATATATATATATAAATTATATATATATATATATATATATATATATATATATATATATATATATATATATATATATATATATATATATATATATATATATATATATATATATATATTTTTTTAGCATTTTTTTATCTCCTGATGTTAACTATTTATTTTGGTGTTGTGTTGTTTTGTCTCATTTTAAAGCTTTCTAAATATTGCATCTTGTCCTGTAGTGCTACAGCTTCAGTGTTGTCTTCTGTTTTCGTGGTAGTGGCTGACAGCATCCCCCCTGCTCTCTGGTGTGGGCTACAGAGTGAGCGGTGGTCTGGGTTTTGGTTTGAGTGTGAAAGCGTTGTGTTTTGATCACAGACTAGAGATGAATCTGCTGATTCACAGGGGCTCGGGCTCTTGTTCTGCTGACTGGGAGCAGATGAGTCAGGCTTGAGGGGATGTGAGGTGTCACGGTGGGCTCAGAGAGAGCTCAGGAAGTCCAAGAACTTTCAGTGACTCTCACAAAGGATGATTGGAAAACTAACATGAGATGAAGCTTTGTGCGAAATCTCCCAGAACACTGCTCTCCAAGCCTGGGGTTTTCCAGAGAACTTGTGAGTCTATGGGAAAGTTCAGCCCCGAAGCAAAACTACTCCCAAAACAAATAAATAGAAATTAGAATAAAAAAAAAAAAAAAAATTAATATATATATATATATATATATATATATATACACACACACACACACACACATATATATATATATATATATATATATATATATATATATATATATATATATATATATACATATATAATTTTTCTTTTTCTTCACATATTTATATATATTTTTTTATTATTTGTTTCAATTTATTCTGTGCATATTATTACACAATACATAGCGTATTGTGATATGATAGAGATATGATATTATTACTAATAACAAACTATTTGTAAAATATTACAAATATTTTGTTAGTCTTACTATTATTATATTCTTTTTATTATTATACTATTTTGTTATTTCTTATTGTTTAATGTTTCTTTTCAGAAAAAATAGTGTCAATTTAATAGAAATATTTTATAAATATTTGTCTTTTTAACAAACACACACACACACTTACATATATATATATATATATATATATATATATATATATATATATATATATATACATGTGTGTGTGTATATATATAAAAATAATAAAAAATAAAAAAAAAAAAAAAAAAAAAATATATATATATATATATATATATATATATATATATATATATATATATATATATATATATATATATATACACACACACACACACACTTTTACATCTATACATGATGTTTTGCACAAAAACTATGAAGAATGGTTTTGCTTTTGTAGTCAGCTAAGCAAATGGATTTGAACACGAGACAATGGCTTTCTCTTCAAATCAAAGCCGGATGAAAGGTTAAACAGCTGAATGTTTTGACTTTGTATTGTCCTCAAGTGCTTGCTGGGAATCATCAGTGAATCGTGTGCCATTTCCTTACTCATCGACTGCAGATCAGATATTGATTCAAAGCTCGCTGTATCTCAGCCGCAGCGGGGCTGTGTTGTATTAGTCTAGCCGAGGGACTCTCTCTGGACAGACGCTTGCCAAAAATCTCGCACCAGCGGTTTGCTTTCAGACTTCCCTGAGCTGTTAAAGAAAGCCGACCCAGACCAAACAAAACCCTGTAAGCTGAATCTCACTCCGCTAAAACCTCCAGATATCATTAACCCAGCCTCTAATCTAACACCAGGCCTTCCCGCACTTGAGGAAATGTCTGATAGCAAGAAGTAGTGAACTTTAAATACGGTATGAATCAGTTCCTGCTGAAAACGTCAGCTTAGACTCGGGTTAAATACCAGTTTAGCTGGTATACCCCCGAGAAATTCTTTCTGATTAATTCTGTAAAGACATATGAAATCATAGCCAGTATGAAATGTAATTTAATTTAATTTAATTTTAAAAGTTTGTTGAAGACGATATATATATATATATATATATATATATATATATATATATATATATAAAATTGCATGTGTGCTTTTTGTTTAGCAACACCTTTGATCATAGCCAGTATGAAATTTAATTTAATTTAATTTTAACAGTTTGTTGAAGGTAGGCTAGACAGAATATATTTCTAAAACATTGCATATGCTTTTTGTTCAGCAAGAACTTTGATCATAGCCAATATAAAAATGGAATTGTATTTTATTTTATTTTATTTTATTTCATTTTTTATTTTATTTAAATGAAATGTAATGTAATTTAATTTAATTTAATTTTAACAGTTTGTTGAAGGTAGTCTAGACTATATATATATATATATATATATATATATATATATATATATATATATATATATTATTAAATTTAATTTAATTTTAACGGTTTGTTAAAGGTAGGCTAGACAGAATGTATATAAAAAATAAAATAACATATGCTTTTTGTTCAGCAACAACTTTGATCATAGAAAATATAAAAATGGAATTTTATTTTATTTAAATGTAATGCAATTTAATTAATTTAATTTATAGTACTTTATGTATATAGAGTATTTTTATTTTATTTTATTTTTATTTTATTTAGCAACAACTTTGATCAATCTCACTTTTATGACTCTTTTATGACACCTTTGTTTTACTCAGAGGCTCAAAATTCGCTGCAATTTCTGATATTCATGTGGACAAAAAGCGAGTACGTCTCTGAATATAATGCAATTTAATAAGATCTTTATGACGGTATGAACTAAATATTAAGATTTAAGATAGTTGATTACTTAAATATCAAACCCTGTAGTTTTTAATAAAATATGTAATGCATCGCAATACACGATAATGTTTAAAAAATACGAACAAACATAAATATTATAATAAAAGATGTACTTTTAGTGTATATTTTGCCATTTAGTAGGCTTAAATAAAGTCCGTGCCAATGATTATTGAGAGATAAGCAAATGAATATCCTCAAAAACCTTGTATGGATCAAATCAGGTACAATTTATTACAAATTTGATAATTTGACTCTGACATTTCAACCTGGTTTTCCCCCTAAAAATAAAATAGATAAATAAATAAAAAATAAAAATCACAGATTTTGCAGCAACCTGGAAGTGAATACTTGCACAGTTATACTAAAAGGCCTTTTCTAAACTATGATCAGTTTTAACAAGCGATCGGTCGACTGAAGGGGTGTCTCCAAACGGTTTCAGCTTTAACCTTGCTGTTCATTTAAAGCCCCTACAAAAGTCCGTGTCCAATTAGATAAAGCAAGCTTCTCGGGGTTAGCGTGGTTAAGAAATCTGTTCGAGCAAACAGGCATCCACAGTGCGTAAACATCTTCTCAATGCAGTAGGTGTTTAGCGCTACAATTATGCTCGTGTTAACAATTTATTTGCTATATTTGTGAGCTGCCAGATAAGCTTAAGCCGCATAGAATAGCTGGATCGGCTGGCTAATGTAAATGGAGACTGTTCTTGAGGGGAAAACCGCACGGACGTGGGCTGCAGCCAAAACCTAAAACAATTACTGTGTTCAGGCACGGCTCTAATAAAAGACACCCTTTCCTTTCTCCCGGCGATAAAACAAAAACGCGTCTGCGTTTCATTGAAACTCTGGTCTTTTTAAATCACTTATTGTTTGCTGCGTTTATTCACTCGCTTGCTTTCTTGCGATATTTCTAGGTGACTATTTCTATCGGAGGTCTTACGCCGATTTGGGATGCCGAGTCCCGTCCCGTAGGTCTTTTGTATAATGCGATGCGACGAGTAATGTAACGAGGAAAGCGAAAGGCTGTTTACGGCTTCGTCGTCCGTGAGAACTTTCTTCGTGTCTCCATTTCCCCAGGGTCACCCGAAGGCTGCAGGTCTCTGCCAGCACTTAATCAGAACTGAAAATGAATGTTGACTGATTAGGTTACTTTCAGATCGGGCCTCAATTAGGGTGTGCTAATTGTCCTTTTTTTATGTGAGAGCCCCATTGGGAAGGCAAGCGAGGGCTTGGGCTAAAATTCTCCTCTGTGTTCTGGAGACGGGTTTGACATGGATTCCCAAAATGAAACGATGATCTCCTTGCTAGGGACCCCACTCCTAAAATATAAGATTTACACTGTCAAACTTCAAAATATAAAGACATGCGAAAATAAGCTTTTTTTTTGGTTCGTTTTTATGATGCTGTATTTTTGACCCATTATTGGAGTGTGTGTATGTATATGTGTGTGTGTGTGTGTGTGTGTGTGTGTGTGTGTGTGTGTGTGTGTGTAATAAATAAATAAATAAATAAATATATATATATATATATATATATATATATATA
>NC_056722.1:8170368-8370368 GCF_018831695.1 Puntigrus tetrazona | reverse complement strand
ACACACACACACACACACACACACACACACGCAAGTGGCGTCCAGCGCGCCCCGGGGTGCTTCGCTCGAGTTTGGAAACATCCTGGTAGCAGGACAATTGGAGTTTGATCTTTTTCTGAACGAGTCGAAACGGACCCACGCTAAGACGAAGCTGGTTTGCTGCGTGTGCGTCCTCCTTCCTGCTGTTTCCTGGACTCCCCCAGGCATGTGACCTCTTGGTCCGCGCTTGATTTATTCATTTGAAATCATTTAATCTGATGGGCTACGTTTTGTCAAAACACTGTCTCATTAACTGTGGTCCGTGCACTTTGTTTCTCGTTCGACCTATTGTACTGCCAGGGGGCACCAGAATAAACACACATAGAGCGAAGCGCTTGTGCTAAGAGAGGCTGCCGAGATGAATGCACTCTTTGTTCCGAGGTGTGCCGCTGTGGCCAAAAGACGATTAGCGATGTCTTGATTTACTCATGCACATGGTCTGGTCCGGTGGAAGCCGGCAGAGTGCATTTGAGAAGGTCACGTTAGCTGAACTACGTCCGGTCTCTACGTCCGTCCGGTCTAAGACGGCGGTGACTCGTCGAACGCAAGCTGCTCGATTGCCGTTCTTTGCGCTTTCCGGGTCTTTTGCTTGGGTTTCGGGTCTTTTGTTAGCGCTGTTTTCTTGCGGGTTATTGTTTATCCCACCTCTTTCTCTCGGGTTTGGCCGCTCCGGAGCGGGGCGCTGAAGGGGTTTCAGGTTGAATGAATGGAGCCGCAAAGTTCAACCTGAAGAATTTGCGGCCCTGATCTTTCGCTGAAAGATTTTCCCCTTAAACCGCTAATGTGCATTTTGAAAAGTCGGATTCGAAAGCTATTGAAGTCGCGCGGGTCACTGAGAAGCGCAAAACATCCCTCAAGGCAAAACATTGCAGGCAAATTCATGCAATTTGGGTTATTCGGCTTCCCGACTAGTGGAGAGAAAACATGCACTTTATCTATCATCTTTAGATTCCGTTACATATCTTTAAAAGCCGTTTTGCTCAGTCAGAAATCTTCGCTTCAGCAATTTTTTATTTTGAAGGTTTTTACAGAGTTCTTGTCCTATTATTAATGAGGGGATTAAGTATTAGGGGATATAAGTATTAATGCATCATCATTTTCCTCTGTATGATAAAAGTAGTCTACTGTAGTGTACTAATTTAAATTTAGCCTAATAAACCGTCATATTTTCCAGTTTAACGTCATGAGGTTAAATTTGTATACCGTACCGTATTATTTTCTTCATCAGATTTGGAGTAATTAAGCATTTTATCCTCTGCAGTGAATGGGTGCCGTCGGAATGAGAGCTGATAATAACATCACAATAATCCACACCCGAGAAGTAGAAACTTAAAACTGCCTAAAATACGAGTCCTATGTCTGTAATATTGCTTTCTGCGATGACAAAGTCGTCTGGTTTGAATCAGGTGAGAAATATTAGGCACAAATAAAGCGTTATTATGGACTGGATGCAATGTCAAAATGACCAAATGATGGATTTGTGTCTTACAAACATGCAGCTTTTTGCTTTAAAAGACATTAACTGGTGGACTCGAGTGATGTGGATTATTGCGATGTTACTCTTATTCTGACGGCACCCATTCACTGCAGAGCATCCGTTGGTGAGCAAGCGATAGGATAATACATTTCTCAAAAACTTTCAAATGAAGAAACAAACTCATCTGCATCTCAGATATAAATGTTCACATTTTAATTTTTAGGTGAACTGTCCCTTTAAGGGGAGAGCCCTAGAGAACAGAAACATTAGATGCAGATTTGCATTAAATACCTCGTGGTTGCGTTAGTCATAAATGTAATTATATCAAAGTTTCCAATGTTGTCGTTCTGTTTCTGTTTATGGCAGTTGGTGTGCGAGGATTTTCTTTATTACTTACTTTGCTGGCAGTCCGCTCTGTATAATTATTAAATCTCTCTGTTTGTAGGGTTTCAAGACCAAAGATGGATATTTGGTTGTGGCAGCGGGAAACGACCAGCAATTTATGAAAGTGTGCAAAGTAAGCAGGACTCCAAATACGCATATTAATAAATCCGACTAAGCTTTGTTTGTACATTTCGGTCACAGTCGTATTTTATTGCTACGTGCATTTGTTTTGATCGATGGGAAAAGCTTCACATTTCCTAACAGTTCTGTCATCGAACTTCTCTGTTTGCCAAGGTCCTGAGCATGAACGGCCTGGCGGAAAGCCCGAGGTACGAAAGCAACAAGTTAAGAGTCGAGCACCGCAAAGAGCTGCTGCAGATTCTGTCCGAGAGGTAAAGAAAACGTCAACGGGCTCTATTCACCTGTCCACACTATTTTACATGCAAAAAAAAAAAAAAGTGTGTATATATATATATATATATATATATATATATATATATATATATATATATATATATATATATATATATATATATATATATATATATATATATATATATATATATATATATATATATATATATATATATATATATATATATATTTATTTTTTTACTTATTTTTTATGTTTATTAAAGGGTCACTCGCCATAAAATAATTATTAGCGGTGAACTCTCTGTATTCATGTTTTTATTTATTTATTTATCTAAAAATCTAAAAGTCTAAAAATGTTGTGACAAAGTGAAAAGCATTTCATGTTTTAAACGTATATTATTCAGAATTTATTCAGAATTATAATTATTTCCACTTATCTATATATATATATATATATATATATATATATATATATATATATATATATATATATATATATAAAATTTATAATACATATGGTTCTCTATTATAGATCAGTGATTGGTTATGATATTTTAAAATAAATTAACCTTCACGCACAGTTTTGAGGTCCCCTGCTCTATATTATTTTTCTTTTCCATTCTATTCTTGTCTTCGTTTTTTTTACTTGTTTAGTTTTTTTTTGCTTCATTTGTGTGGTTTTTGTTTTGATTTTTAAAAATGTATTCATCGGCTGTTTTGCTTTTAATTTCTTTTGTTGTTTTTTTGTCATCGCTTTTGTTATTATTGCTGTTTTGCTGTTTTTATTTTAGTTTTTATTTGTGTTATCACTTTGGTTTGTTCATCATTTACTCGCTTTCACGGCTTTCCTGGCGTACTTTCATCTGCGTAACTCAAAAGGAGATGTTTTGCAGAATAACCGTGCTGCTTTTTTTCCATACTCTGATTGTGAAAGGGCCCTGGGGCTGTTGAGGATGCAAAAACGCCATAAAAACTCACGTTCTATCTTCATAGTCTCAAAAAAACAGCAATGTTTCGGGCGAGACTAAAAGTCCTTATATGCTGAAAATCTTCTGCAACTTTACCATCTTTATCAGAAGTAAAATAAGCAAGACGCACCGTTTCCATGTAACTGCTGTTTTTGATATAAGATGGAGAAATAGCAAACCGAAGATGCCTGCTGCTTTTCTTGTCACATCCTAATTTTCAGATGCATTTTGTGGTCGATGCCTGAGAATTGTGAAGCCATTATATTAAGAAACCGAATTAATGGTCGCTGGCATTGAGACGTTTTGTTCACATAACATGCTCTTGGCGAACAACGGAAACCGTTGTGTGCAAAAAATTTCTAACGGCACATTCTGTCTGGGTGAATCAGCTTCAGTCACCAAAGGCCAAGACGTGGTGTGTGAGAGCGTGTTTACAATATGAGTAACCTTATATGTTTACAGTGTTGCTCGAAAGAGAAGCCTAGATTAACTTTAATTACAGCGGGCATATTAAGTGAAATCTTTCAAAGCGTGTTGGTGGTTTTGCACAGTGCTGTTGTCCTGAAGGGACAGGGAGAGGAAGTGGCCACATATGACTTGCATTTGGGCTCATGTTATCGTGCCCGTGGCCCGTTTTCCAGCGCCCTTCCCTTCTGTCCCTTCTCAGACCTTCATTCGGGCCTCTGTGCTCCCTCAGGTTCACGCAGGAGACGACTGGAGAGTGGTTGAGACGCTTCGAAGGCACCGGTGTCCCCTGTGGCCCTATCAACAGCGTTCGGCAGGTGTTCTCCAGCCCTCAGGTTAGTTTGAGGTCACGGCGATTTTAAACTTCCTTCAGAACCGACTTCCAAAGCAAACACTTCCATTTTTACTTTTAAATAAAAATACTTTTATTTTTTCCAAAAAGAAAAACAATAATGCATACTATTGTATATATATATATATATATATATATATATATATATATATATATATATATATATATATATATATATATATATATATATATTGTTTAATTATAGTTTAATCATTTATTTATTAATACTTTAAATAAGGTTATCTTTTTAGAATTTTCCTTTATTTTTCCTTTGCTTTATTTTAAAGTTTTTAGTTTTTAGCTTAATTTTTTGCAATTTGTAGATTTTGCTTCTTTTATGACACGATGGTTTAGCATGATTTTTTTTTTTTTTTTTATTAAACAGTGGTTTACTGAGCAAATTGCTCTTTCTTTAAATAGGGAACCCTTTTTCATTACTACAAGGTTACAGTTAACAATGAAGGCCAAACTTAAATTCAATAATTTTTTTTTTTTTTATTAAAATAATCAACACTCAAATAAAAAAATGTATGCAGACACAATTAATTGCCTCCAAAATAAAAGTTTTTTTTTTTACATAATATGTGTATACTGTGTGTATTATACAAGATAAATATTTTATATATATATATATATATATATATATATATATATATATATATATATATATTAGAGCAGTTTTTTTATATATGAATTAAAGCTTAAAAGAGACATGATTTGCATTTTGTCACACAAATGCTAGATCTTTGGGAAAAGTGATATTTTGAACACCTTGACTATTGTCATGCTACTGAAACATGCACAGAAGGTAAGCTGGTAGCATCGCTTCTTAGCCGCTCAGTTCCTCCCTCGAGAGTCTGTACATACAGGGTTACACCATAAAATAATAAGCATAATAGATTGTCTGGTACCTACTGAATGACCCAGAAAAATAAGTGTCCGCTGTTATTGCCGAGATTGCTTAAAAACAAGTCAAGATCATTTCTTTGATCAACATCGGTAGCTAATAAAGTGAAAAGCGAAACACTATCATATGTACAGGCCCCTAGAGCAAGGAATTTAACACTGCTGCAATTTGAACCCGATTTTGTACACCAAAGATGCAGGAGTTCCCGTCCACACATACACACACACACACACTGATGTTTAATTCCTTCCACATGTTGTTACGGAGAGTGCATGCTCTTAAAGATCCCATCAGTGCGCGAGGCTCTCGCTCCACCACATCATATGATCAGAATTAGCAGCTATTGTTTTTGTCCGTGTTGATTTGAAACACTCATTGAACCTCTAGTGAGGCTATCAATATTTAATTTTCCCTATGCGGTTGGCTATATTTAGCCTTTCACTACCACTTTTACTCAAAGAATTTGAAAACATATTAGTCATTCATAGTTACATAATCAAAGGCAGTTTAAAGTTTTGGCATCTGCCAGAGAACAAGAAGAGAATATGTATACCATGTGTTAAATATAGAAAAATATCTGTAAGAACATATTTCTGTCAACGCAAACTTAGCACTGTGACCACAGCACATCATTATCTGTTTCATGATACATAGGAATTATAAAATGTATTGAATTATGGAGCGTTGGGTATTTTGGGGCACTTTTAAGGACCTTTTATTTTTTTTAGGACCCCTCATGAACTGTCAGTTGTTAAAAAATTAATTGATAAATAATTCGCTAACACACACACACACACAATTTTTTTTTTATTCTGTTCAAATGCTATTTTCTATATTAAACATTCTGTATTTGTACATTTTTCGAAAAATAAATTTTTCTAAAAAAATAATGAATGAAATATTTTTTTGGAAAATAAATAATTCTAATTATAAAAATAGATAAATAACATTTTCATCCTTTTTGTATTATTTGACAAAATTACAAGTCATGTTTCATGTCATCTCATTAACTTTTAATTACTTTATTGGGTGACAGTTTATGCTTGTAGTGTACATTTTTTAATTTGATATTAAAATATTGCCAAAAAAAGTCAGCTAATCAGTTCTAAAATGCAATAAAATTTTTCTGTGGATTTTCATCAAAAAAAAAAACTAAGTCTGAAAAGATAAGTACAGTTAAAAAAAGAAACAGTAAAAAATAAATAAATTGTGGCATGATACAAAAATAGGTAGCTTTGTAATATTCATATAACAAAATGGGAAAAGAAAAAGTGCACAAAGTTGAAGACACACCTCACCTTTTTTCTGTTTTGCCTTTTTTTGTCAACATCACCACATATGAAAAAATTCTATTAACGTCTTATACACAACCTATATCTTCTGTTTTGACATAAGAGATCAACCTAGCCCCATCTGCAGTTATTGAAGAATCTTTCTGTTGTAAGCTATCATATCATATCATCTACGATAATATCACAACAATAATGTAATCCAGACGGATAATAGATTCGTGAAATTGGTTTTTTTTGACCCTAAAATAGTTTTAGCATTCGGTTTTTTTAAACCGGTCAGCGCATCTTTAAGGATTTGTCTTGTGTCTGGACGTCCATCAGAAGACATGCAGCACATGTCGCATCCATATCATCTGAGAAACGCCCGATCGCGTCCCGGTGAACCTTTGACAGCCGAAGCTGATGATTCCATCTGGAGATCATATCTGTCAAAAGACGACTCAAATCTGTTAGCCATTGCTCCTTTTGACCCGAACGGCGAAAAACCCAAAACATCCAGCGTTCACTGGAGAAATCAGCAGTAGCTGCGAGGGCACGGAGGAAATTAGCCGACAGACGTGAAGAGCAAGCTAAGGAGATGATTCAGGAGAAGGGACAGCTGCACATGTACAGGACAGAAAACCAGATGGAGAGGATATGGATGGGGAGGTTAGTATTAGAGCAAGATAGAGTGGGTGATATTAAGACTTAGTGGACAAGGAGGGGTCGCTACGACAAGACGAATGAGGAAAGCAGATGGAATATGGGTTGGGCGGTCAATGAAATTCACGCTGCGCTTCTATAGGAAGAACAAGGTCACGTGGCCTGATTAACTCGTCTAGTGCTTGAACATCGGTGGGGTTTATCTTCTCTTCTGACCAGGGATGAAAACCAAACCCGGTCGATAAATCAGCCGTTTTCCGACTGACCTTCATCTATAACTGTAGCCTGTTGAAACACTATAATTCAGTGTTCTTTCTTCTTCGTGAAGTATAACTTCAACTTTTCCTGTTTTTCTTGTCATCCAAGTTACCAAATGCCTTCTTTTTGCACGAACATCATTCAATATTTCTTTCTAGGAACTACTGGAAGCCTCTAAAAGGCCTAGTGGGGATTAGTCTTGCGTAGTCAGACCTTCAGACTGACAGCAGAAGGTCTGGACTCTATCACAGTTCGAAGACGTTATCATAGGCACTTCAAAATAAAAGTTCTAAAATTGCTTTAAAACACGTATTAGTTTCTTTTCTATCAGCCACTTACATTTTGTAACACTGCACGACATTTCGGTCCGATTTTCACATCTGATCTGAAGAAAAACAGAATAAAAATGCAAGTGTGCTTATGAAACGGCAGAAATACAGCGGTTACTTTGGTGTTTATCAAACTAGTTGATTTTTTTCAACATTTCTTTATACTTATACAATATTTTGCAGTTTAATTTGGACTAAAACATGCCAGCCCAGATAATAGAAAATAAAAAAATGTATAGAATAAAATAGTATTTATAATATACTATTCTCTATTGTTATTTTTCATAACATGTTGGCAGGTGATTTTGCAATATCAAAGCATTAATCTCACAAAAAAATGTATGCATTTCTCTAAAAGCTATACTATTAAGATATTATTACATCTACTATTAAAATTGTGTTTGCTTATTAAGTAGCTATATCTTAGTAGAGGCCTTTTTTAAAAATCTGCTAAAATGCAAAAGGTGTCCCTGTTTAGGGGTGTTCTTATGTTCTTATATTGTGCATCCAGTAATCCATTTAATCAAGAACGTCATCTTCAGTCGTCATGAGTCTATGCCATGAACGTTATAAAATCCAGTCTTAGTTGATGCTGATAAGTGCTCATTGTCAAAGTTGTAAACTTGACAGTTTTCTTCTTCCATGAGGTAGTCTGGTGTCACCACTGATTTGTTTCTAAGCGGACTAATTAAAAAAAACTTGACACGCACTTCTCCCAAACGTCCTGTAGAATTCAACCAATCAGATGATGACTTCCAGAAGCGTTTCCCATTTTGTTTGCCATTATATGCACCAGACGTTCAGCCAGCGGTCTGCGGACATGACGCCTGAAGCTGAGACTAGATGATGGCTGTATTTGAATGTAATTGAAACATTCGTTAACATTTAAGTGCTCACAGGCCTTCTTATAAAGTTCTCACTTGATTGTGATACTCAAATAAACAATGATCTACATCAATGGAAACTAATAAACCAGATCTCTCTCTCTCTCTCTTCCAAATGGGATTTGAAGTCGGTTTTTGAGTATTGAAGAAATTATCCTGGCATGCATGGATGAGAACTTTTGGTTAAGGCTCTCGTTTTCATCTTGCGTTGGTCTTTTGAAGTATGTTTGGGTTTCGGTAAAATTACTAAAGCTTAATTTGTAGCCCATTTGAATGTTGGGGAAAAAAACGAATAGAGTGTTGTTAGGCCTCTCAGACTGTCTGTGTAGTTTCCATCGTCATTTTTTATTTCATTAAGATTTTTTTTGATGGACCTCTATTGTTATCAGACAAGTGGAAAAAATCCCTTTTGAGCCATTTGAAATTTTCGATGATATTTACTGGCCCCGTTTCCAGTTTCCAGTGACGTTTGCTTGACGTTCATCGGGTTACTCCTCAACGCTCCCCATGCGCACAGTATCATGTTGCTCATACTTCATTTTCAAGAATCACATCCGTGACAGTCGGGTTATGTTTTGGTCTGGAGCTATTGGCGGTCAATCTTGGTCCCTGTTTGCTGTCTGAATGTAGCCAAAATGTGCAGGTTATCGCCCGTTTCACCGCAGAGCCATCCACCTGGACTAGGTCCGGTGAAATATTAATATTAATATTGGATATTTCCAGAGCATCGTTCCTGTCGTATCAGGTGCCAGGCCCAGATGTTGGATTTGGACAAAATGGCTCCCAGATGTGAGCATGGTTGAATGCTGAACATTCACACGGATGAAAAAAAAGGAAGGAGAAGAATTTCTGGATACGAGTATCTTCCTTTTTTGAGCTTCCAAGCCGAACTGAATAGCTGAATGTTATTGTTGTGTTTGAGTGTGTGCATGTGTGAATGAAACCCTGTTTATCTGAATCTTGTTTGAACTGCATAGTGAGTCTAAACCTGAGTGCGTTCCAACAATCCACGGAGGGCTCCGAGTGAAATCCACACCGCCCTGATCTCCAGCTTGTTGTGACTTACGAAGTCAAGCTAGCCTTTTTTTTAAATCTCTGCTCTAAATCTTTGGTCTATGAAACTATGAGAACTACATGACTGTTAAACTATGTTAAATAGCTTCATGTTCTGTATCATCCATGCTAAGATATAATGCCCTTCAGGCTTTTTCCACTAATAAGGTAAAAACAAAGTTAAAAATAGGTTGCTGAAAAATCTTTGGAAATTTGTAAACCCTTTCAGGTTAAACTGAATATTATGTAAGGTGTTAAGTTTATTTATTTCTAAGTGGTTTGTCATTTTTCTCCCAATGGTGGAAATCTTTTATTTAATTTATAATTCATAAACGTCATGATTAATTAGACAAGCAACGGGGATGCAAATTTTGTCTATTAGAACTTTGTTGTTTGGCACCAAATATTGCACCACTTATTAGTTATAATAAAATGAATACATTGGGACAATTGGTTAGAATTTATTATTATTAGTAGTAGTATTAGTAGTAACTTATATAATTAATTAGATTTCCAAATACTAAAAGTTTAATTACAATAGTTATGTTTCTTATGTTGTTTCATATTTGTATTGATTAGTAATAGTAATCATAATAGTAATTATTAGTCATACTAATACAATACTAATACTAATACTAATATATGCTATTTTAAGGACAGCTATGGAGATTTGCTTTTTAAAACTAGCAACTTTTCCTTTTAGATTCATTATATATTTATATATATATATATATATATATATATATATATATATATATATATATATATATATATATATATATTAGCTAATGTAATTTTCTAGCAGAAAACCCTTTGATTTGTGTCTCTGTTATTTAAATTGTCAAGAGTTACCAAAGTGCATTTGTGAACACTACAAGTGATTTAAGAATTTTATGAATGGAAATAAATGCAATGCCTAAATGACGACATTATTTGCTGAAAAACAAAATGAAGTGTGACTCATTGAATGATGACCTTTAGTTTTCCTGAAATACATCTCTCCATGATTTTCGAGTGGACGTGGAAATGTTGGAGTAAACCAGCTGCACACAATAACAGATAATTACTGACCTTGGTGTTGTCTCACAGCAGAGTTTTCCACTGAATGTTTACAAGTACAGGGATGTTTCCGGGCCCCGTGGACCTTCAAATGCACCCAAATGAGTGAAGAGCCAAGCAGTGGAGCTTAAACAGATGTTGCAGCGGCAGGAACGAACGCCGTTGCTGCAGTAATTGGTCCAGTCACGTGAGGATCTCCAGAAAGTTTGGATAGTCTCTGTCACTGTAATGTTTGAGTAATGGAGGTTATTCTGAAAGCTGACTCCAGTTGTTCTTTCCTGGCTGAAGACTCGAGGATGTTCCCCATTGTTATGGCCTAGGGCCCTTGTGAAAATGATGGACCCGTGTACTGTAACTAGATAGTTCGACACACACGCTGCTTGGATCCTAGTCCATATGATGAACTTCATTCCTCAGTAACTGTTTTGCTCCTCTTGGAGCTTACAATGCTTACAATGAATGAATGCAGAAACAGTTGGAGCGAAGTGCTCTGCTGTTTTTCGGGTGGGAGGAAAACAATCGGAAATTTTGAATAACCTCTAAAGACCTTAACATTTGGGTATCTGACTCATTCAGTTGAATTGTGGAGGTATTTGGAAAAGACAAGCTTATTGACTTCAGCAAATTATGAATGAGAAGAGTGGGGTAAACTGTGACAGTTTTTGGTCTTTGATTGTTTGTATATTGATATATATATATATATATATATATATATATATATATATATATATATATATATATATATATATATATATATATATATATAGCGAGATGTGTGTGTATGCAGGATGTGTATACACGTACATGTACACAATTAATTTTTTTCTTTTTTAAGTGATTAAACATACTTTTCTCATTACCTCTCGGCTCTTAAATGCTTTTTTAATAGTAAAATAGCTACATTTGCTTGCTAGTTTAAAGGTTAAGTTACTGCTTTGATTTGTAACACATTTAAATGACTGGTTTTGTCATCAGCTTGGATAACCTCAGACTTTCTCATCACAAGAGGAGCGGTAATGCAATGACAAAGGAGGATAGACAGTTTCCTTTGTGTTGCAGTCAATAAATGTCTGGATCTAAGTCTAGATGATACTTCCATGAGATGTTGGTTTATGGTTGGTGTTATTTCTCTTGGACAGTTCGGCTCGCAAGAATAAACAGAGGTAACAGAAATTATTGGAGCCGTTGTGTGAACGTCAGGGAAAGGGCTGGTGTAAATTACAACGTGAATTCCCAAGCCTCTGATTTTCCCATGGTCTTCATCCAAAGTCCACCCATCTTTGATATTTTTGTATAGAGTAACCATCTGTGGGATAAAAAACCCAGTTGATTTACAAATTCCGCTGATAAGTGCGTCTAAGTATAAATCGAAGTAATTGCAAATCTGCCGAAGTCAGTCAAACAAGACGCGGTACATTTATTTTCTTCGCAGATATTTCAGTTTCGCGCAGTCGCCTGCTTACGCGATCACAACTTTTCTTTTCGCCCTTGGCAGTACGTTAGTATACATAATACTGTGTCAAATTCTTCCCCGTAATCCTTCATTCGCACGTCTTGGAGGAAGTTCGAGCGTCTCGAATGGAACATCGTGTCTTCTGAGTTTGAGCTGGCTGAGCGTTAAATCCTGTCAGTTGGCGCTGTGATCCCCGACAGCAACCCCGTCCTCTCTGAGTCATCGTACCGTATTCTCTGACCGGCCAGCGGACTGTTTGCTTGATTTCTTTGGGATTAAGCTCCCCAGGAGCGGAGTGAATGAAAGGCGAGAGCGTGATTGTGGTGCATTTTTCACATGAACAGTGCAATGGGATCCACCCGGTGGTCATAGTCAATTAAACTAAACAGCTGTTGAGTGGAATGAGCTTCACTAAGAGTGTATTGTACAAGTGGACATCTGGCCCGCATTAGGGTACTAGCAAAAATGTTAAACTAAGCAGCGAATTGCGTTTCCGAACGAATGCACTTCCAAATGAGGATCAGAGAGAATGTCATAAATGTAAATCAGTGAGATGATTCATATGGCTGGATCACTTCGATGGGGGTGGCCAGATTGCATGACTTACAGCTACACTGACCTTTTACCCAGTGTCTGGTACCACACATACGGCTATTTTATAGTTTAAAGGAAAAGTCGGCATTCCAAAACCATAAATGTTATTTTGTCTGTGGAACAAAAAGGTGTAAACACAGCTTTTTTTTTTCCATACATCAGTGCAGCATTTTTCTGCAGCCAGGGACATGAGAACATGTACTGACATTTTTTTTGTTTTAATTGCATAAAACTGCCTCATATTGTTAAAAACAGGTAGAACAAATTGGTTAAACACATGTAATTGCAATTATTATTATTATTATTAAACCAATTAAAGGCGCTGTATGTTGGATTGGCAGCTAGCGTTTGAATTGGGTACAAAAACAAAGGCATTCTGAATTTTAATAATGCCAGTAAAAGCGATATGGTTTATGCATTGCGATTTGCATTTTGAACAGCTTTCCGGGTTCTCTAGCATTATTAGAATTTATTAAAAATGTAGCAACCAGCTGGCTAGTAACTGTGTTTCATTATGTTTCACATACTCGCCAATGCTGGCTTTTCTTCATATTTGGTGCCTGGCGTCAAATTCAGACCCATCGTGTAATGAACAATGTGATCATTCGTTATTTATTGTCATTATTTAGGTTTCAAAAATTTGTGGTGGACGTTGTGGTGCTCTTGTCTTGTGGCCAAACAGCATGAAGTTAAATATGTGGCCCACAAAGAAGAACTATTTGACCAGTTCCCTTCATCGTAATCTTCATCCTAATCATGATATGTTTAGGGCAGGCAAAGTCATAATTACATTTCTCAAGTTATTTTACTAGTGTGTTTTACCACAAAATCTTTCATTTCTACCATTTATTTATCATCCTTAACATGACCAACATAATCAATTAATCATATTGGGCAGAATAGCAATATTAATGCAAATTATTTTACTCCTAATTATACCACTCAATACTGATAGTACTTTATTAGCAATTTAAAGTATAAAACTTACTGGTTTATTCAAAAGGTATGCATTAAGTTGAGCATTACATTGTTTTGTTCATTTGCATTTGATCTATTTCTTGTTATTGCAGTTAGTTGCATGTTTTATGTTCTATTTGTATGCAGATGCTGTCTATATACAGCCTTTCATATTTTTCACTTGTGAGGTGAAATTTCAGTTAGGATGCTGCTATCAAGAGTCACCACAGTTGGTTTTGAGATAGACCCAATTTTGTAGAATTATAAACAAGTAGAAATACACTAGAGTAACTAGTCAAGTTCTCTTTTGTTTCTTCTTGTGGTTTAAAATCACTTAATGAATTCATCTGCGAATCGCATGCATGTTGAAGAGTGGGGTTTGGACCGTACGTATCACTTATCAACTACGATCTTCTAACCCCTAATATATGGGAGATCAGAGCACTCTTTCATAAACTTTATTAAATTTACATGTAATAGTCAATTTGCTATTCCACATCAATCGCATACAAGGAAAATGATCGAGAACAAGCATATTGAGAACAATGATTAACGTACAGTAAGTACATATCTATGTGGTTGGAGATCTCTGGTCTAGGGTTTAGCACACATGCTCGCACAAGCACATCAAGCTGTGACGCTTATATGGAAACCACGATTTAAGCCATTATTGCATCACCTTCCCATTTCTCCTCTCCCTACTTGGACGGGAGACAGTCAGATAAATTTGTGCTTTGCAGATGTACTGTATTTTGTGATTTATAATTTCCCCACAATACAAACACATTTATGTTGCTCAATCAGTAAAAATTAGATGCAAATCACCTAGTGACCAGAGAAATCTAATTCATCTGGATAGGCATTTCTGTGATTGTGATGTTGGCACTTCTGCTCGTTTATTTTAGATATTTGTTGAATGCCGTAACTTGAGCTAATTTGAAACACTTTATTTTGATAGTCCACTTTAGACATACAGTAACTTTGCAACTACATGTGAACTAGTCATTAGATTATTAGTAGAAAGTCTGTTTAATAACTTCTAACACTTTATTTTGATAGATCCACAACATACTGTTTATGAGAAAATGTATATGTCAACTTATTGTACTGACTCCAAACCAACCCTGACAGTGTATTCTGAGAGTTAGTAGTTTGCTTGTAGTTGCAAACAGAGAATTAGTTGACATGTAGTTAAAAGTGTAATGTCTAAAATGGACAGTGCCTAGTGCACCTTAATTACTGATTTCAGATATAAAAAAAACAACAATCGAGTGTCTGATCATGGTCTGCTCAGCAAGGCTCATTTCACAAGGCTGTACACCAAAATGAATAATCAGAGTTTCAGAGATGATGTAAAAGCATCTCCTGATGCATTGTGATGCGGAGTAATTTATGCCTTTTGACTTGTGGGAGGACATTTATAAGGCCTAATGGCCCCAGAACTTCCTGCCATCCTCTGAGGGTGAGGAAGGAGGAAACCGTGCTCTGAAAGTAAACTTTGTATGTCTACACGGTTCCATAAATGTCACTACACATGTGCTGGAAGGTTTTTTGATATGCCCCTTTTGATACGCCTCCAGCGGTCATGGATGCTTTGCTCTGAATCTGTATTTGTCCTCAAGCCATCACCTCAACTTCCTCTCGGTCAGACCTTCCAGAATAGGAGGGCCTTCCTTTAATGGTCCTGGATGATGGTGTGGACCAGCACAGCTGTGCACGTCTTCATATGATGAGCTGCAGGTGGAGATATTCAACTGATGATCATCCTCCTGGCTGCGTCCGTAACCTAAAGCAGCTGCCCAGTCAGTCAATGACTTCTCATGCAGTGTTTTTTTTTTTTTTTTTTTTTGTACGAGGCACATCCTATGGATGCTGGTTTCAGACCGACTTCCAAAAATCCATAACGTCATGTCTGATGATGTTAAAATGGATTCTGGTGCACACTGGATTCTCTTTCAAACGCCTTCTCATAAACCAGGGATGTGTGGGAAGGGCAGAGACGATGGGAAGGGAAGAAGGAGCAACTCTTCCTGTACTTAACATGTTAATGAAGGGACAGACGGAGAAGGGGAGCTGATTTATGGAGTGTCCTTCCTGTTACCTGCCCTGTATGGCCATGGGTTCCCTCGAGGTGAGGAGCGGAGGAGAGAAATGGCCGTCAAAAACATATGATACCGACTCAGAGCAGTGGCCCGAGCTTAATGAACTCCCGAATGAGGATCTGGTCAGTCATGAGACTCATTGCTGGCACAGAATCCTCTCAAATGTTCATGTTCATCTGCTTATTTGGAGCTCAAACCATCTGTAATAAATGAAGGGCGTTCAAAAGACTGCAAAGTGCGAGTCCAATATTTTCACCTCGGATGCAAGATCATGAGATCTTCACATGTGAGAAATAAGTCGGACGCCCCTAGGGTGGAATCTTATCAGCTTTTCAGCGATCCAAATGTAGCGGCATCAAAAGAGGGTTTCGATACTTTTGCAGAATTTTAAAAGTCCAGAATTTGAGCCTGGTTTTTCTGCTACGGAGTGTTTCAAGAGCTGAAGGCTGCAGTTATTTTCAACAGCTGTTTCCCCACTCCTTTGAAATAGGTTATTTGCTCAGTAGGCCTCTGGCATTCTTCAAAGTCTGTAATACATTTTTTCATAAATACAGAATTCAACTACAGAGAGCACGTGCGTCATGTAGGTGAGTAATGATTGACCACATGCGCACATAAACAAACAAACCCTGTAATAAAAATGAATTTGTCGATGTTCTTGTCATATGAAGTTTATACAGAAATACATATTTCATTCCACACTGCGAATGCGCTGTTACCTTTAAAAATCTATAAAAAATGTAAGACACTTGCTTATTACAGTTGTTTATTAGCATGCATATTACTAGAATATTAGCCATTTATTATATCAATGCCTTATTCTACATTTACCTTATTTTACTTCTCTAATTCTAACCAATACCTTAACTGCCGTATAGCTATTAATAAGCAGCAAATAAAGAAATTATTGAGGGAAAAGTCGCAGTAAATGGTTAACAAGTGTTACCAAAAATGCAAAATGTCAAAAAATGCAGTCCTTTTTTAACATGCAATTTGTCTGTTCAAGACTGCAAACTGCAGACGGGTTAAATAAAATGCTGGTTTTAATTTCTGTCAGTAGGTGGTGCTTATAGTGAAGCAGAAATATTCCATTAACCCTGATACGCAAACCAAGCACTTTCTGTTCTAAGAAGAAGGAAGTCAAACGGTATGCGTATATTTTTGGACTTTTCCGATTTTTGTATTCCTTATGCGTATATGAACAATAACAACAACAAAACGAGTGAAGCATACAGACAATTCTGGACTCTTCCTCGGCTATTCACTGTTGTTTATAAAAAGCGGTCTGTTTGTGAGCGCAACACAAGTCATAGTTTAAAGTAGCATGAAACCTTGGGCACATGACCAAAAGCATGAGTCTTGGATGGTTGGCCAGCTTTATTTAAAGTGCAGTGGAAGAGATTAGAACGCGCACAAGTCTGAAAAAATGTATTTCATTCAAAATAAAATGTTTATCGCACATAAATTTTGTAAACGGGACAGTACCCCTGGCCACTGAAGAAGGTGACTTTTTAAAGTTCAGACTGAGACTCTCAATGTATTGCTAATTAAGAACATGAGGTCGAGATGTTGGCTATGATAAGCAATTATCACACATGATAAATCACATAATTGTTCTTATGCGAAGCCATCTGTGTTCAGGAAGGAGAGCGTTCGGTTGTTCATGGGAACTGTCCCAGAATGACCTTTACTGGACACTCCCCTGCCATCGCTTGTTGTTTTCACAAATGCTTCACAAGGCACCTGGGAAACATTTCCATTTGTCAACAATCGTCTTTGAAACCTTTTTTAACTCCTTTTTTTTAGTCTTATTTTCCCCCCACTGATCTTTTTCAGGTATCAAAACAACGGGATTGTTTTGGGGGAACTTTTCTGATTTTGTCTCATGAACGCAGCTCTCAAAGGTCTGCAGCTGACGCATTTTGTAAACTTTACACAGCATTTATATGAGATCAGAGACTTGCTCTGGCAGTTGGTCTTAATTTACGTCTGGCTGTCTATGTAGGGTGGTACACAATTAGTGACATTTCAGTTTTTAGAACAGTCTTAGCTCATCTTTGTTGTTTACAGTTGTTACTCACTAACCTTTGCCGTGGTTCTTGGTGGTCTACTGTTTATACTTATGTTCTTTCAGTATTAAGTTGTAAAGGGATGATATTTTACTACCGTAATGTGCTGCAGGTGTAATCTGTTTTTCTGTCTATAGAGGTCCTCTTTGCCCTGGTTACCAGCTCTGTCAGAGAATCATCAGATATGAGCCATTTATTTATTTAGATGGCTTTTATTCATACACTGTAAAGACAGTGTGCTTATTTTGTTGGGTAAATATCTCTATGACAAAATCATTTGCTAGCATTTTCTGCTGAATGAAATTGATTTGAGGCTAATTAATAATAATAGTATTTTCAGTGCTGTTTTTATGTGTTTTTCAGTGACAGAGGACCGAAATTTTCTATATAAACCGAATTAGTCTAATTTGTGAAAACTGCCACCCTAGCTAGCTTTTGGGCATTTTTCTTCTCACAAATATACAAAAACTAGCTTCGATAAAAGTCTATTTTTTCACTCAGGAATGATTTAAATCTTAATCCGAGTGCGAATGGCTTTAGATTTGGAATACAGTGCATAAGCCATATGGACATTTTCTCCTGAAATTTTTGCTCGAATGTGGAAGCGAGAAAATCCCATGGTTTTTAAACAACGCGAAGGTAAGTATTTTCATTTTGAGCAGAGCTGTTTGTTTAAGACAACGCCGGTGCCAAGGATGCCAAGCACAAGCAAAGCAAAGCCGTCTGAGAGCCTTTTCGAGTCCACTCTGGCTTTTTCCAAAGAATGGGCAAAACAGACACGCTTTGATTCTTCATCCATTCACAATTAGAGATGAATGTGCCGGCAGCCCATCCGCATTCTTTACATTTCAAAACAATATTGATTTTCCCACAGGGAGGAAGGATTCCTATCAGTCACGGGAGGGACGTTTCCCATCTTGTTTTTTTGTGTCGTTCAGTGCCGTGATAATGATTGGCAGTTGAGTTTGTTGCTCAAAACAGTCTGTCGGTCAGTCTCTGCCCAGCTCTTGAACACTGCTCACTGTGTGGCCATTGTTTGTGAATTACTCTCAATCAAACTCAATGAGCTTGCAGTGATGCATTTTGACCTGCAATTTAACAATTTAATTTGAGTTTGAGATTCCATGATGGTGAGCTTGTGGCATGATAATACCATTTATTTCTTTTGGTAATAAATAAATAAATGAAATCATAGGTGACGTTTGACATGATTTCGGACGTTGGTTTGGAAAATATGTCATCCCAGATTCATGCCGTCCAAAATTCATGCCTTTCATAATTGAAAAACATGTCAAAACATAATCACAGCATGGATTAAAGAAAATACTTCCCTACACCAAATGCTCATTCTTGGCCCATGTGACATTTATTAAGATGGACAAAAATCTGCCTGTCACTATCAAATATATTTTGAACCCTATAGGGAGTTCTGGTTTTGGCAGCGTGCAAATGTTTTAATGTAATTCATGGAGTTACAGAAATATTTTGTGGTCTTGAACTAAATGAAAAAAAGAAGAAACTCGTTCCAAAGAGATTTATTGACTATTTGGGTTTGACAAATGTATGATATGTGGGTTTTTTATACTGTGGGGTCATTTTAAACTTTTTTTTAAAACTGAAAATGTGCTCCTCACTTAATATATATAGACGTTAGCTGCTAAAGCAGCAATTATATTGGTATGTTATGAAAAAGTCACACTGTGGAAAACGCATTACGGTGTAAGACTGAAGTAAACCAGGTGCTAGTGTTGAGTCACATCATAAAATTACGAACAAACTTTTCTAACGCAAAACTTTTAAGCTAAATATATTATTGTACACTTAATGATAAAAGGGAAATGATCATTTTACTTTGGCACCCAGAATTGAGAGTGTTTATAAGGCTCCAGACTTTTTTTTTTTTTATCTTGTCTGTATACTGCACCATGCTTCCCCTGTCCCAAATGTTTGTGGTCTATCGAATGAATCTTACACAAGCTCCAAGCACTTAAAAGCTTCTCACGTGTTCCAGCTGCCTCCCGTGGGTCACTTATGAGTGACTCAGTCCGATTCCCCTGTCTAGTCAAAGTCACCATCCTCTCATTGGGCAGAACGTCCAAAATAAAAGTCGCAATATATGTAAACTTTTCTTAGACAAGGACCAAAACCAAACATTTCAAAAGATTGCGAAGTGGTTCATTTTAAATATTAAACATCGCTTTACACGAATACCAATTGTAAATAGAATTGTGTTATTGATTATTAGCACTTGCATAAAATGCTGTAGCAGACATTTTGTCTGTCTACTCCACAGCTTTCACAGATCATTTCCTTTAAATGACATAATTATTAATGTCCCATGGAAATATGAAACCAGCGCAATTATGCAAAACCGGTTAGTCATTCAGCTAGTAGATTTGCCCATCCCTGTTGTTTTTCCTGACAGGCTAATCTGATTTGAAAATAGTGATTTCAACCACAAAAGTGACTTTTTTTTGTGTGTAGTGTCCATCAAATGATCAGTAAGCAGACTGTGGATGATTCGTGGGTAACCTTAGGCTAGGACTAGATACCTGGTAAACTGAGAACCATGACAGATTTCAAGATTATATAATAAAAGGGGGTTGAAACTCAGATTAGTTAGTTAGTGATGGGAATACCAAACTCATAAATCATATTTTTGTGTTACTGATTGACAAATGTAGACAACTTCACAGTGCTATTTACTTAAACTTGAACTCTTTAGAACTTCCCTGGACAGTATATTCATGCTCTAATTATTTTATTTAGTTATCTGCCTTCATGCTTTGATGGCTACCTGCTATGTGGAGGCCAAGTCCGGTAAGGGGCCGTTTACAAAGCACATCTTCTTAGGTCCAACTGTGCTGTAATGTTTTTTTTTTTTTTTTTTTTTTTGGTAGTTCAAATTAATTGTATTTCTATGTCAACATACACTAGACAGTCACCTTTGACCTTTGCAGCTCACCTGTAACATTTTTTCAGCGTCTCACGCCATGAGCGTTGCCTATTTTTTTAAAAACAAGTTTAAAAAATGTCTTCTGTTTTTGAACCCATCCTGTGTGTATAACTCCACTCATTACATCAGTCAGTTCAGTATTTGTTACAGACTTTACCAGCTTGCATAAAAGTCAAAAACCTGTGCAATCCTTAGAGTGTCGTGTGCCTCTTGTCTTGCGTCTTTGCACAGCGGCGGAGTTTAAAAAGAGCTTCATTTGTGATTTACCTCAGAAACCATCTGATCGTAAACTAAACATGGTCTTTGCTGTAAGAGGTGTGGCACTGCTGTCCTTTGTTGCTTTTGTTATGTCTTTTTTACAGCTGACCAACAATTTCAAGGTAAATTTCAAGAGATGTTGCATCATATTGTAAACAAAGCCTTGCTTTTCTTAACACAGATTTTATAAACCACAAATATGCTTTGAAGGGCGTAGAACAAATACAACGTTTTTAAAACATCTCAGACAATGGATTCATCATCTGGCAAATCTTAACTGCAGATGTACACTAAGTTAATTTTACGTAATTTTTCCTTTGCAAGTTCTTGCAATCACATGTGCAATCCACCTAGCTAAATAGAGAAAAATAAGTAAACTACTACTTTATAATTGTACGTATTTATAATTGGGTTTTTTTTTTAGATGTTCATTTAGCACTGCACTGACATTAGCACAGCTATGTATGTTCACTGATGAAACAACTCTATAAAATGTCAGTTTTTCAATGTCCTTTTTTTTTTAAAAAAGGACTGAATACAAATAAGTTGCTGTAAAATGTCACGCAATTGTGTTCTATGTCTTCTATAAAAACAAATAGCTGTAAAATTTAAATGTACATTTTCTGGACTTTACTTAAGAAAATTAAGCCAATCTCAAAATGATCCAAAACATTTGTGATTATAATATCTCATTCCAATATAACTGATTTCATAAGTATTTACCCCCCACACACCTAAATTATCACTTATGCAGCCAATTGCTCTTAGAAGTCAAGTAAATAGTTCACTCGTGTGTACTCAGGAGGTTTCAATTGATTGTAGTATAAATACACATCTATCTGGAAGGTCCGACTTCTGGTGAGTCAGTGTTATGGCAGAACTTACACCATATCCCTTGGAGTACAGTTAAATCAATAATTAACAAATGGAAAGAGTATGCTCACAGCTGTAAATCTACCTAGTGTAGGCTGCCTTCAAAACGCGGGACTGTGGAGGCCACCAAGACACCAATGAAGCGGTTACATGACTGGAGAAAATGAGCATGCAACAGTGTTGCCCACCTCACCCGTCACAGCTTTATGGCAGAGCAGCAAAGAGAAAGCCACTGTTGTCATTTGAGATCTTGCCTACAGTTTTCCAGAAGGCATGTGGTGGACTCTGAAGCCATCTGGAATAGGGTTTTATGATCCAATGAGACCACAATTGAGCTTTTTGGTCATCAAAGCAAATGCCATGTTTGGCGTAAGTTAAACACTGTGCATCGTCAGAGAAACTATTCCCACTTTGAGTCCTAGCGGTGGCAGCATCATGCCGTGGCAATGCCTGTAGGCCAGTATTGGTGAAGCGAATGCAGAAAAAATGGAGGAAAACCTGCTGGAGTCTGCAAGACACCTGTGACTTGGGTGAAAATTTGTTTTCCAGCAAGGCGATGACTCCAAGTATAAAGCCCAAGCCTAAGAAATGGCTTAAAAACAATGTTAATGTCCTTGAGTTGCCAAGTCAGATCTCAGTCCAATTGAGAATATGTGGGTGGACTTGAAAAAGGCTGTTAACTCACAATCTCCATGCAACCTGACTGAGTTGGAACAGTTCAGCAAAGATGTATGGGGACTGCAGTGGCCAGATGTGCGATGCTGATAGAAACCTGTGGAATTGCTGCCAAAGGTCCATCTATTATATGCTAACCTAAAAGGGAAAAATTTGTGTAAACAAGTATGTAAACATGTTTTGTGCTTAACTAATTGATTTTTAATGAGAAAATAGTTTTAACAAGGAATATAGTTTTGCTGTTCATTATCAATCCTCGTTATCAAAATGAAAAACTTGGATGTGAATACTATTTATAGGCATTGTACAAAATCACGACATAACAGTTCTAATACGACTGATTGCTTAAAACTTAGGCTGACAAATAAGTGTATTATGTGTATTATATGAAAAATAAAGGTTAATGACATACACACGTACACTCAAACTTTTAATTTGATACCATCTGAAGCTCATGAAGCTCATGAGACACAAAAAAAAAAAAAAAAAGTAAAATGTGATACTATAGACAAAGACTTTTGTACACACACACATATTTGCATTGGTGGTTTACGGAGGACTTTTCAGGCGTAATGGTTTTTATATCTTCCTACACTGACCCTAGACCTGATCCTACAACAAAACACCAAATTCATCTTAACACCTCAGAAAGCCAGAACAGGCCTCTGGTTCCCTGGCAACTAACTGATAACACTAGTTTATTGCTCAAAGGTATGTGGACAAAGCAAGGCTGGCTCCAACTCACTTTTAGAAAGACAATTGACTTTTCTTTTATTACTTTACAGGAAACCTTTCTTTGAATTAGCACACATATATTTCGGGTCATTGTGTATATTGTTATTGTTCTTGTATATTGTCTTTGGTATTGGATACTATCTTATGCATTTTCATGATAGATCACTAGTTAATATCACTTAATTTATACCATGTTTGGTATCTATAGATTCGTCGTCAGATGACCTAATGGAGTGTGTATTATATGTTGATACTTTTGTACCATATTAGTATTTTAAAAATCTTTCCTTTGTATATCAACCTCCAATCCAGTGCATATGCAAATTACTATGCTTGGAGACAAAAAGTCATAAAGCTATCCTTCCACAGTTCAAGACCCCTTCAAGAGATGTGACCTCCACAGAGTTCAAAAAGGGCTTCTTACCAATGACCCGACTATACTGTTGAAAAAAATATTATTTTTATTTTTTTGCAGCAGTTATTTTTGTAGGAGTTTTCTAATTTGTGAAAAATCTGCTGTAGCTGGTTGCCTTTAAATTTTAAAGAACGTGATTGCAAGTCTAAAACCTTGTAACCATCAAGACTTTTGTCCGAGACTGCATCTGGACCCTCACTAACGGGCAATTAACTAAAAAACTGAGGTTTAGTATTAGTTATAGACCCTGTTATAAATGGTGCTGATGGTTTACAGGAGGATAAATGACTCTTCTCATAGCTTCACTTTCTGCTTTTTCTAATAGCTTACCTTCAAGCCTTCTCTGCACTTTCCCCCTTGTATGTGTGTATTTATGCTTGTGCATTTAGTTATGTGAGGTAGCGTTTAGGTAATAAACCTCTTGTGCACAAATTGCATGAGTTTCTGGTTCTGGCTTGCAAATAAATGTCCCTTTATGATTTTGACCCTTGCTACATGCTCTAATGCATTGATACTGTAAGAACATATTTTCTGTGGCCATGAAAATTTGCTACAGATATAAATAATTGCAATGAAGCATAATTAATTGTTATTATTTATATACATTTAATCAGCTGATGTGCTACACTAGTTGACAAAAAAAATGCACTGTGGTCATGGTGTGACAGCAAAAATGTAAAAAATATATTTAATAATAAATTATATATTTATTCTTGGAGTTACAGCGGTTTATTTTTAGTGTTAAGAGTCTTTTAATTTTTTACATTTTTCTGTCACGTCATAGGACACATTGATTTGGCAGCTACCCATATATATGTATATATAAATGGATTTTAAAATGTAACTTTGCAAAGCTAAATTTTTAGCATCATTAATCCAGTCCTCGGTGTCACATGATCCTTTAGAAATCATTTTAATATACTGTTTTGATGCTCATGATTTCTTATAACAATGTTGGGAATAATCATGCTTTTCTTATCTTAAAAGTTCCAAAGAAAAGTTTATTCGAAACACTTTTCTAACATTCAAAATGTCTTTAACTTCTGATCAATTTAATGTATCAATGTAAAATGTAAAAGTATCAATTACCATTAAAAATGTGGACTATTCCCAAATTGTTTAACCGTAGTATTGTATTTTATTGATTAATTGCGAGAGTAGCTGATTGAGAGCCCTACATTTCACTTCTTGTAGGTAAAAGTGGACCATCATGAGTCTGCCGTCATCTGTTCTTTTCAGTGTACTGCACATTCATTGAGCTGTGGTTGGTCGGTGAAACTCCAGGAGTGCCTCCCAGAAAGATCTGCCTCAAAGAGAGTTTTCCCTAGTATCTGGGTCAGTCTCCTGTCCTGAGTTCACCTCCGCAGCTCGCTGTGCATTTGCATTCTCAAACAGGCCTTTGCCAGAATCCAGCGCAGAATGTATGTGAGCGCAACTGTCAGTGAGTTCTAGATTTAATGTGATTTTCATGATTTAATGTGTGTTTGACTTGTTGCTGACAAACCAGTTGTTCGAAATCCTATATAGTAATCTTCAAGTAGCCTTTTCATGACTTTTGAGATAATTTGATGTATGTGGTAAACATTGTAGCTTTCAGACCTCAACAAAAAAAGTGCATTTAATGAATCCAAATTTAAAATACGACCTGTTCTGAACTCTATGAGACAAATGAATACCATGAATCAAAATACTACCACACACACACACACACACACACACATATATATATATATGAATGACGTCTTTTTGGGGGTCACATACTTGGCTGGCCAGGTTTTGCTGAGGTAATGAGAGAAAAACAGGATATAAATGCTATTATTCCTAAATGCCAGAAGAGTAGATTGAGGTAAAAACTCCATGTATCAAGTCCATGTATCTTCTGCCATTCTGTTTTTCTGAAAGATCACAATGTTGGAAACATTTCATTTTAGGTCATTTCTTAAAGGTGCAGGAGTTGGGAAAAAACTGTTCACAGGTCAAAGAAAGGTTTCAAATCTCAAACTCAAAAACAGTGTGATTGTGTTTGCTACAGAAAAACATAACTAACATTTCTAAGTAGACCTCAGGGAAAAGAATTATATAACAACAAAATGTACAATCTGACCCCTTAATATCTTATATCAAGAGATGATATTTAGCCACAGTGTGACCCAGTCCAAACTGTCATCTGTGCAAAAGAAGAGAAATGCAACCTGACATCAAAATCAAAACATCAAACATCAAGTGTTGCATATGGATTTGTTCACAGAGGTATCGATATCACAAGCCTTAGGTGTCCTTAGTGAGCAGGTGGTAAGATGTCTTGTCTAGGCTGTTACACAATATGTCTCGAGCGATTACGACGCAAGTGAAGTAATTTTGTTTGAATATTTTTTTCAATTGCTTTAGTCTGTTCTTTGTTTGAAGCAGCATGCTGTGGCTTGTCACACAATGTATTTTGAAATGCAACATTGTCCCATTTCTACAGAAAGAGGCGGTTTACATGCTAATAAAAGAGTAATTGTGAGGGGAAAAACATCTGAGAGTTGTCTGAGAGGACTTTCCGTACTGTGGCCTACTAGTCAAATGATACTACATGCTTCCTTTTCAGAGATTCAGAAACATGTGTAGCAATTATTTGCAGAATTACATGGTTCATTACGCTTCTGTTCCCTTAAGAATAGCCTGAAGTCCACCTTTGAATGGAATGGAACATTTGGTACAATTTTGAACTTTTTGTGCTTTATTAACACGTGTAATTCCCTGTAGCGATGGGATAACATCTCGGGCCTGTCAAGGTAAATTTTTCCTGTGAAATATAACATTTAATCTGCATTAACGAAAACGGGGGCTGTGTTTCCATCTGTCAGCATAGCCCAGGTAATGCTGGAGCATGTAGAATTGTGTGAAATACAAGTATTTGGTTACCTTAACCCAATTAAGGTCGTGTTTACCATAACGAAATCAATGCATTTTTTACTTTTTCATTATTTATTGAGTTAACATTACTAGAAGAAAGAAAGCAAGGGAGAACTGGAGTAGATCTTATCATGGACTGGACTGAAATTGTGTACTAAATTTTGAAGACATGGTCATTTTATTTGGAGACCAGGCTATTCCGGTTTGTATAACAGAAATATTGATTTTAAGTGTGGCCGGAGAAGTCTACAATCATGATACGTGATATAACGCACACAGTACAGTAAATAGTAATGTGGATAGTTTTACTGCAGAAGTAACCCTTCTCATTGAAAAAAAAGAAAGTCACAATGTTGTATTATTTAAAAAATCAGGTCAACAGTCAAATTACTGTACACCATGTAAACACAGACAGTGTTAGCTTACCATCTGGCCTGAAAACCAGTTCTGTTTGCCCGAAAGCTCTCCAGTCTGATTTCTTGATTTTAGTCATCGTTGATGATTCGTTCTTTCAGACGAAAAACGTTTCAGACATGTATCCAGATAGCGATGGGACATGGATTGCCTGAAGGCAGAGCTATGACACTTTGAGCTGAAGATAGCAATAGCTTCAGCTTGAAATTCCTCTTTAGCATTGAAAAGATATCTGAGGAAGTCTTTAGTTCTGTGTTAGCGCGTAAGAGCAACGATATCACACAATATCAAATTATCAGAGATAATTGTTAGCAATGTTGGTATATTACTAAAAGTTTGTGGAAAACGCTAAACCATGCAAGAAACTTGTTTTTTGTGATCGGTTCATAGAGCATTGATCTGCAGATGCTGAGGTGTTCTGCACGGTTTTTGTTTCGTTATGTTTTGGTTTCTTTACGTTCGGTTTATTTAGTACAAGGTGCTAGAGTGTTGTAGTTGGTTGCAGACTGTGCAGTTGCTAAATTGCTCTGAGTTTTTGTTTTGCTTGGTTTTGTTTCACTTTTGTTTTAGCTTTTGTTTCTCTTACGTTTAATTTTCTTTTTGTTTATTTTGTTACTTGTAGAAGGAGATTTAGTTTTAAGTTTGGTTTCTCTAATTTGCAGTTGTTCTGAACTGTATTTTTGTTTGGTGGGGTTTTTTTTTCGTTAGTGTTATGTTTCAGCGCACTCGATTCATTCGTTCGTTCGTTTTTTGCTGTTGTTCTTGCCTGTACTTATTACAATTATTCATTTATAATTTATTTAATGGTTGGTTGCTATTCATTTATTTATTTATTTTTTTAGGTTTGGCTTCTTTTAATTTTTTTTTTGTTTTGTTCCTAGTACAAGGTGCAAGAGCATTGTGTGTGACTGCAGAGTGTTAACATGTAGTTCTTAAAAAGATAGTTTACCCAAAAAAATGAAAATTACCCCATGATTTATTCACCCTAAAACTATTGTAGGGCCATATGACTTTCTTCTTTAAGACAAATACAGTCAGAGTTAATAATAAAAATGTCTCTATGACTCTATAACGGCAGTGAATTGTTGTCAAGCCCAAAAAAGTGCATCCATCATCTTGATTCCGGGCTGGGGCGTTAATAAAAGCATTCTGAACCAAAACGATTAATTTTTGTAATGAAAATAAAAAATTTTTAAAACTATATTAACAGTAATCTCTAGCTTCTGCTAACTGTTAATTGTATGCATGTTCACGAGAGTGGCGTTCCAGCGGATGATGAAGGAGTAAAAAAACAAAGAGGAGAGAGCAAAACAAAACCCTGGTCACTAGTACAAAAACAAGTGTTTGAAAAATGAAAAGAAAACACTGGAAGACGCCAAAAGCAGATGAAACACCTCTCGTGAACATAAAGTATGACAGAATGGGTTTTATTATGTTGATGTGTTCTGGGTGGTTGCTAAGGTGGTGCTAGGATGTTTTAGACTGTCACTAAATGGCTCAAAAAAAGCCCACCTACGGCCCACAACAAATGTCCTCTGTACAGATCTGAGAAACATTATAATACGGTTATGACAATCTTAAGCGTCAGTTGCAAAACTATCAGAAAATGACATCCCTGAAGGCTTAATTCTCCCTTCCGGCATCATAAACCGTGCTTTTCTGCTTGCTCTGTTTATTATGCTCTCTTTTGTGCGCCAAAGCCCTGTCTTTACTCTTGGGTCAAGTTATGAAGTACGCCATATTTAACTTTGTACTGTCTCGTAATGTCGGCATAAATAATATTGTTTCCTTCTAAATGAGGCACAACGGCTTCTCTCGATTAAATGAGAACAGAATTGGTCTCATGCCTTTTTAAACTCTTCTCTGTCCAACTTTCATGTCCAACTTTTTCTAATACTAATATTTTGCTGAATTACACTAGGTAGCAGCTTTGTTGTTAAAATACAACAAAAAAGTAATGATAGAAGTCAACACATATTAAATACTTGGGGTTGGAGTCAAGGTTTATATTATGAAAAACCAAACACGTTTTGGGCCATATCCTTTATATTTTAGACATTTCAGTGTGGCCTGTGTATAAATAAGGACCTGAGCCGCCATTGGCCTTTAGTTCTTAGATTGTCATGGGTGATGTGGAACACTTTTCGTGATTTTGCCAAGTAGGGCAAAGTAGGTTTCTAGACCAGCATCCTTGTTGGTCTTTGAACCACATCTCTGTCAACCAATCAGATCATTGGGGTTTTAGGGTCAGTTAACGGATAGGATTGGGGTTAGGGATAGGTTAGAACTGTGTTTGACAGTTAGTTTGTTCCAGGACCAACAAAAGATACGTCCTACTTGGCAAAATCTCTGTCACGGGTGCAGAGAAGACAATCTCAGCATGTAATTGGAGATTTCAAAGGAACTTTCTTTGAAGTAAATCAGGGCTGCACAGATACTGCTGAAGAGAGCTATTCATTTTCTCCACACAAACACATGGTAGGAACAGGAACAGTCCAATTTGCCAAGTGCAAGCTTGTGATAATTATATAATTCTATCATATCTATGAAAATTAAGTCGACTTATTTTTATAGACTGAAAAGTGTCTGAATGAACCGACTAAACTGGATTCGGTCCTAGTGTATACACCCTGACGCCAATGCCAATCATTTTCTTCAGTGGAACACGACAAGCGTTATTAAAATGTCAGAGCGCTCTTCGAATACAAAAGAAGGGGTGACCACAACCCAGTATCTTTTTCAGTAGATAAATACTCAATTAAAAAAAAAAATTATTTTTGTCCATGTCTTATTTAATCTACAACACACCATAATTATGATTTATATCTTTCAGATGTAAAGAAATACGTCTTCTGAGGATTATCACATGTCCTCTGAAGCAGATCGATGGCTAGCTTCATAGGTCAGCCAGGAAGCCAGAACTCAGTGCTCACTGAGTAGTCAGTTATTACGTTATAATTTGAAAACTAACAATATTTTTGTTACAAAAAGCCATCAATCTGCTTTAGAGGACGTTGTTTTCTTCTTTCTTCCTTTTTTTTAAGGTTGTTCATGGGTCCTGAACAGTTCAGCTACCCACTATTCTTCAGAAAAAAATCATTTTACCCCTTTCCAGCAGTGACTGCAACTTAAATTATACTTTAGTTGTCTTCTGAGAAACAAGTATTTTTTTGTAGCTTCTAAATGGAAGTACTATATAATTAACAAATTACATTTAAGCTAAATAAAAATGTAAAAAATCTTTACCCTGTTAAACGTTTTCACCCCTTGCTCAAATCCTTGCGCAACATCAGTTTGTTAGGTTTACAACAACCCCCTTGCTCTTTGTCGTTGTCCTTTTTTTTTATAAGCTATTTTTACCAATTCATAATTTTGTGTTGCCATGTTTGTTGACCCTAGTGTAGAGTTTTTGCTTTTTTGCTGATTTTATGTTTAAAGCTTAGAAAAAGGCAAACGCACATATTTTTGTTAGCGCTTGGCCTTCTGAATCCCCTTTCACAGGCCAGCCAATCCTCATGCAGTGAACTTCTTGTCAATGAATCAGTAACTTTTCTTCATAATTGTTTTTTGTTACATAACGACTTTCTTCCCTTCCTCGGTATCTCCCTGTCTATCACAGTTTGACTTTTATCACACTTTCCTATCCCAGTCTGCCTTTCTCTTTGCCAACCACATGGCTGAATAAAAGCCCACCTGTGTAAACATTAGGTAGATCCTGTCTCTGCTATGGCCTCTTGGACACATTCAGCCATTTTTGTTTTCTTGGGCACGCTGACTTGAGGAAGTTTAGCTTGACGGAGGGCTTTCCCTCCCTTTCCCCTGAGCAACATTTGTTTTGTACCTTTTCTACTCTCGAAATGTACTGGCCTCGTCTGCTTTTGTTACTGTGTAGCCTTTACGGACATTCTATACCCCAAACGTTGATGGTCATTGGGCATAAGTATGATTTATATCCCAACTATTTTCTCTGTGCTGATTTAGCAACATTTTTATAGTCAAATTCCATTTTATGTCGGAGCCAGACTGGCTCGAGACTACATGAAGCTTCTACAGAAGTGCATATGTGGGTTCTTTCATCACATATCTCCTCAATAAATGATGGATCCCTTCACAAGCTTTTCTGGAATTGGCCGACGATGAGAGACCTTGAATTCTTTTAATACCTGTAAAGTTGAATGTACTGTATCTGCTCACTAATGCCTCGCTGACAAGTGCGCCGTCAAACCACACGCGTTCTCAAAGCTAGAGGGGTTTCCTTTCCATCTTCTCAGACTGTCTCGAAGTATGCAACGATATCAAATGATGTTTAGACAGTCATTAATCAAAAGCAGAGCTTCCTTATTCAACACACCTTAACCCATTTCCCTCATTGCTCTGCTGTTACTCCAATGCCTTCGCAGACAGCTGTCTTCCAGTCGTCTGTAAAGTCCGAGCCTCGTGCCAAGACACACATTCGGTTGCTGGCTCAGACTGAATCATCCCCGGATCCTCCTTTGGTAGTGAGAGGTGAGAAGCTGTGAAGCACTTGATCAGGGTTGAGGCAGGAGTTCCCGATCGTTCCTCAATCCCATCTGAGCCCAGCGAAGGTCAACACAGTCTTCTCTGGGCTGTTTGTAATGTCGTTGGGTTTAAAACAAAAGGGCCAAGAAATGTGTGTGGTAAATTGGATGTTTTAACAGTACAGCCTAACCTCAGGCGCTTCTCTAGGGCTTTACTCCGACTAGAGCTGTTCGTTGCCTGTAGGCCTTTGGAGATGTAATAGGAAGTATCAGTTGCCGTCTTGGGAAACAGTGGCTGTCTGTCCAGAAAACTCAGCCAGGGCCATTTTAATACAAACTCAAGCTTTATAGTTGAAAGACCTTGGAGAATTTAATATATTTTATGTTCTTTAGGAACATGTATCAATCGCACTTGCTTTGAATTTAATAATAATAAAAAAAAAAACACTTCCACTTGCATTTTCCACTGGACAAATATGTAAATCTTCCTCACAGGGTTGGCATGCATTCAGATGCTTCATTGGAATTTTTTTTTTTTTTTTTTTCCTGTATGTCTGTGCTTGGCTTTTATTATTCTGGGCCGTTAGTCTTGCTGACATGACTAATGACACCAAACAAACATGTGTTCTCTATTTCTTAATGTTTTGCTCATAAGTCACGGAGAAGTTAAATGCATAAATTTATCCATCAGATGAATAATTTTATATGTTTTACAGAAAATTAAAATAGTTCTCTATTGCTTTCATGGGTCAGTGACAAAAGTCGATAAAAAGGATTTAAATGTGCCAGAGGTCTCTCAAAATAATTTATTGCGGGTTAAAAATAAATTAATTGATTAAAAATAACACTCGTCAACAAAAGGTTTGGATTTATTGGCTTTATAAAAGTCTTAAATGCATTTTAATATTTTAATCAAACAAATATTGAAATCATATATTTTGTATTGCTATTTATATTAGGAATTTCATCATATTTTTTCATAGTTTTTTAAATGACACTTTTAAATGATTCTGACCCTGATCAATTTTATGTCACTGGGGTTTATTTTTTTTTAATGATTTTCTGTAATGCCAAAAATTATTAGGACATTAAGTAAAGATCATGTTCCATGAAGATATTTAATAAATTACCTGCTTAAATTTTTTATTATAATATACTTTGCTGAGAACTTCATATGGAAAAAAGGTGATTTTATTTATTTATTTATTTATTTATTTGCACCATCAGATTCCAGATATTCAAATAGTTGTATCTAAGGCAAATTTTGGCCTATCATAATAAATCATACACCAGTGGAAAGCTTATTTAGTCAGATGACGTATGGACCCTTATGACTGGTTTTGTTGTTCAGAGTCGCATATTAGTAGTATTATTTTTATAAAAGTTTATATCAGTTTGAATAGTACTTCAGTTTATTCCATTAGCCAACAAAGTGACATTCCTATCATCTGTTCATTTTTTTTTTAGTTTGCTATTAAAATGACTATTTTCTATTACTTATTTACATTTTGTATAAATAAATAAGTAGAGATACACCTGTACAGATACCAAAGAAATTTAATAATAACCAACCATATTATTACTAATTAAAAAATGAATAGGTGACACAATGAATGAGCTACTTAATTGACTTTTTTCAGTTAGATATTTTGAGTGCCAGACTCCCCACGTTTGCATTCATCAACCCTTCCGGTAAACACATCACCCGAGTTCACCTTTTTAAACGTATATCTTCTTACCACCGCACAAGCTCCTTGATGAGGCTAACGTCCAGCGCATGTGCCGTCAAAGCGGAGGAAATGAGCTAAAATCAAACGTGGAGACGTATGAGCTCGCAGGCCTGGAACATTTCCCATTCACTTTCATCCAGAGGAGTGCGGTGAACACTTCCTCGTGACCTGAGAGTAGCAGTGTTTGTCAGACGTTCAGCCCGGAGATAAGCCATCGTCATTAGAGAGCCTAGAGATGCAATCAAAGCCTTGCGCCGCACACAGACGGACAAATGAGCTTCGCCGGAGGTGTCTGCTTCTAATTTAACCTCCACCGCGCTCTTAGGGATCATACGTATAAAAATAAAAAGACAAAATGGTTGCGCTTGGGTTTTGTTTGGCACCCAAATGAAATCCAAATGTTGTTAGCCAAACACATGCCTCTTTTTCAGCACAAAAAGATCCGAGTTTAAAGTCCCAGCACCTCTTTCTTCTGAATCACTGTTCATTATGACCACATACAACGCTGACAAGCTGCCTTTATGTATTTTTTATCATATCCATCTCCCAGGACCATGTGGATTAATCCTTTCATATAAGCTGCCTTAATATCAAAAGAAAGTGAAAGCCGATTTGACACGTGTGTGGAAAAGGAAAATGAAAGCAAGGAACGAACTTGGACAGACGGAGAAAAAAGTTTTCGCTTGTTTCATTCAAGCCACAAAACACACAATGTTCTCATCATCGCGTTATCGTTTGATCAACAAAGATGGAGAAAAACCCCCCACCGGGATGCATAAGCAGCAAAAAAAAAAAAAAAAATGGAATGCGTGATGCTGATACCAATCCCGAACCAGAGTTATACGACGGTGCCCGAACCTCAGTAACCTGGCAGGTCAAAATCTCCAGCGCTCTGAACAGATGCGTTCATGACACGTTGAATTCATACGGTTGCAATTAGATGTAACAGGAGCTTAAGTGAGCCATCTGTAAGAAATATAATGAGGCTGGTTTAGACAAGCGTTTGGATCAAATTCCAACTTGGATTACAGTGCAATCAGGGTTGTAAACTATTGTAAATGTGATTCATTGAATTCATTAGAGTGACACATTTGGAAGGAGTGGACTGGAGGTCTCTTGAAACGCTTAACGTGACGTCTGTATCGCAAATCTAGATGCTATCCCTGATCTTTAGACATGTCACATTCTGATATTGATGTATGTAATATGGGCAAAATCACGCATAACCTCTTTGCGTAGTCGTATCAGGGTTTGATTTGGGGTTTAATGCAACCCTGTTTGAGGAAGCTTTGCATGTTACCATAATTAGCCAGAACCTCATACTAGTCTCATCAGTTGGATACTTAGAAAGGATGAAAGAATCTGTGTTCAGTACAGCTTCTCTGAAACCCAGCAGGACACATCTGGACTGTATTAGGTTTTCATTCCGATAATTGATGTTCTCAGGACTTTAGTTAAATAGGCCCTGGCTGAATACAGTTTAGCGTGGCACTATAATCCACACGTGACCTGCCATTATACTTCTCTGTAATAATTTTAGGACCTAATAAGCAAACAGATGATCGAAGAAACAATGAAAAGGCATTAACGGCGCAGTGAATGTTGTGGGATCTCGCTCTGCTGCAGGGATGGAGGCGGTGTTGCGCATTAACTGGAATTTTTCGGGGTCGAGTATTTTCCAGTGAACCCACCGCTCGAGCATTCACGGAGAGAGAAGCACATAGATGCTCTTTGGGAAATAATGCAGTTGTTTTCCTGTCTTGGCGCGGAGCTCCCCGATGACGTAAACTGACCGCGGCATGTTCGTATATTAGTGAATGACCAGCGCACAGAAGTCCGTGGAGATTTGTCGAGTCTGTGAGAAATACTTTTAGTGGTATTGTTTGATCTGCGTGTAGGCTGTTTTTATATACTTTATTTTGTGCGGAATCATGTGTTTGCATGTTTCGCAACTGTACTCGAAAAACGCTTGGTTTCTAGAACTTGCAAATATGCGACAAACAAGTTCAGATTCAGTTTATTTAAAACCACGTCTGCCAGTTTTGACCCCAGATGTTTTCAGCCCAGTATTCTGTGAAGAAATTGATACTTTTATCTGAGGCTTTCCATTCATTAGTGATCTCTAAAAAATATCCGGCAGCGCAACAACGTTTATTATAATCACAACCGTAGCAAACCGGCATATTAGAATGATTTCTGAAGGATAATGTGACACACAAACTAGAGAAATTATGCTAAAAATTCAGCTGCGCATCACAGAAGTATAATACAAGTTATTTTTAATGACCTTTTCCTGTATACAGTATACCAGTATTTTATTAAAAAAAGTACAGACCCCAAACATTTAAACATGCATTTTATTTGTTTGATTTTTTGATTGATTGATTGATTATTTATTCATAATAAATCAGAAGAATGTTTGTTTTAGTGATATATAAGGTAATGATTCTTTTTTTTTTCTTGGACAATTGCTAAAATTGTTATTGTGAGTTATAATTGTAATATAAATCTCAAATCATGCTTATTGTTGAGGGATTGTCGTTGTAAGCAATCCGATGTACTATATGATGATACCATAATAAAATCTAAGAAATAAGTTGATAAGCAATCTACGGTCCACACTAATAGTATATACTGATCATCTTGGCCAGTCAAACGTTTCAGAATACATTCTCTGAACCCTTTGACTTAGTTTCATCCGTATTATCTCTTGTATGATTTCTCGCTCATCTGTCGTCTGCAAAACTCACCGACTTCAGAATGCTGACGTAATCCCATTGGGAAGATGTAAAGTTTATGAACTGTACGAGGCCTGAACAACCAAAGACATTCACACTTAGCCAAGTCACGTTTTTTGAGCGTTTTGAGCGACCGGACTGATATCTGTCCCAATCTGTTCTTATAAAGCATTAACACTTTCATTAACAAATAGGCAATCGCTAAAATGCATGACGCGACAGACTGAGACTTTTTTGCAAGCAAGCACCTTGGGCACCGTAGAAACCGCCCTGTAACCCCGGCAGTGTTTTTCCTTCAGTGCGGGTTGCCAGGGTTGATTTCATCCGTTGCCAGGGACGGCGCAGGCAGACCAGTGGTTTAGCTAATTGTTTCTCCATGCCCACTTCTGAAGCAAACTTTCCATACCACGCTGTCCACGTTAAACTCATACATTTGATCTAAATTTGCACTGCCTTGCATTCGTGAGTCACGATCCGTCTGCGTTAGATTGTCATTACAGTTGCATTGTTTTCAGAAGAGGGCATGGAGAGTTTCATCTTAGTTTTAGATGCAGATGTCGACACCACAGACTCAGTTTGGATTTTTTAATATTGAAAGCAAAACAAATAATAACCCTGAAGATACGCATTTTAAGTTTCTATCTCATAATTTAGTTAGTTAGTTTTCAAGTTTGTTTTAAGTTGGCAGTTATTACCCGCATTTCTGTTTGTTTCTCGCAATTTTGAGGAAAAGTCAGAATTGTGAGATAAAGTCACAATTAGTTTGATTTATCCTGTTGCAAAAAAAACCTTCCGTATATTTTCATTTGCACAATTGTACAATATTACTATTATCAGTGTACCTTTGCTCAAATAATTGCTGATTTAATGGGACACCCAAGAAATGTCTTTCTAAAACATAAAAAAAAAACCTAAATTGTCAACCCTGCAAAAATTATTATAAAAAGTAATATGCCTGTTACTAAATAAGTGGCACCAACTAAATTAAAGGCAAAAAATAAAGCAAATAAATAAATGCAGCAAATATTGATTTGTGTTGCAGTTGCTCAAATTAATGTTACATTTTCTTTGTAATTTTTCAGAATTCAGTGTTAGCTTTTTTTATAACAGAATTCGCGATTCTGAGATCATATCTCGCAATGCCGCAATTTTGAGAAAAGAATTGAACAAATAGAAGTCTGAAAAGTGAAATAAAAATTCGCTAATTAATTCTTTTTATTATGTTATCCCATTACGGAAACAAGCTTCTTTCGAAAACATAAAAAAGGGGAAATTTACACGATATAATGAACTCTATTTCAAATGCAGTCCGTACAAGCTCTCTAATTAACGTTACATTACAACACAAATTCCCTTTGTAATTCCCAGCCTGCAGTAGTCGCTCTGAATCCTGTAATTCAAGCATGAGAACAGTATAGCATATATCACCAGTGCTTGACAACGTGACACCTAATGACTCGGTGTAATAGCTCCTTCCTCCTTCGATCCATAGGCAGGAGCTGATTGCTTTAACTTTCATGTCAGCTCGCGTACGCGCCGCGTTGACTGTCATAAAACGGAAAGTGCAAGCGTAATAAATTCTGATGGACCAAAAATAACACATGTATGATGTTTAAATTAAAGCCATCGATCAACGTTTGAGCCTTATTATTTTTTTATTACTCCTACGCCACCACAGCACTCCAACCGTCGTCTCTCGAAGGAGGAGGGGAGGAGAACCCGGCTCTCGGGATGAAAGAAGGCCTCGGAGGCAGCCATTAAACGTGAGAGAAACACAAATAAACAGACCTTTTACAGCACACAGACACAGCGATCTGGTTTGAAACCACACGGCAGGGGCAACAGGGCACACATATGGAGCCGCCGTGCCAGGCGCTCGCTGGCACATGGGCCTTTATTGCTCCACGCGGTGAGAGTTTAACAGACGGTCGCAGGCTTCGGGCTTCGGATTTGGTGTCCACATGTCTCACAAAACTTAAAATGACTTTGTGGGCCTGCCAGTTTCGTTTGATTATTTAGTGCCGTCCACCGAGAAGACGGAAGCCACTGTCAGATTTAATATTTAGTTATGATTAAGTCGCGAATTTATAAGCGCTCTCTACAAAGGCTGCTGATTTTGAGGTTTGTTTGAGGTTAGAGCCACTTTACAGTTCAGAGAAGCGTAATTGTGTGCCTGTGGTTATAACAGATTTTTCATTACAGGAATGCAGAGTGACGGAAAAATCCTCCCGCTGTTGCGTTAAACAGAAGGAATAGTTTACGAAAATAATCACGTTTTTATTGTTTAACAGAGCTGGGTTGGCACTTTTAAGGATCTCGCTGTTGATATTTAAATCGTTATTGAAACATTCTTTGCCATTCGATTATTGCAGTAAGATCGATCCTTTTATTTGTTTTGATATAAGGTCTCAGCTTTTCAAATTCGGAACATTTTTGTCACTCGTTACTGTGGTGTGATCATCTCTTCATCTTTGTTAGTAAGTGTAACAGTAAATAAACGTGAACGAACATCTGAAGGTGTTTAATGAAAATGACTGAAATCAATAATGTCTCATGTACTGCAATTGCAGTGTTTCCAAGCATGAAAAAATGACAATAAATCAGCTTGTATGCCACGAACCAATAGCAATTTTCGACTATAAAAAAACCAACAACTATGTACTACAATAAATATATACATTATATTACAGATCGGTTATATTTTACTTAGTCTTTTTACTTTGTGCTTTTTGTTTAGTCACAGTTTAAATGTCATTATTACATCGTTTAAAATTATTAAATGATTTTCCTTTATAAATCATTGGTTGTCTGGATAAGAGATTTCGGTTAAATATATCATACAGGAGACAAACACAGTGATATTTGAGAAGTGAAATAAACTTTATATGATTTATGGAAAGTGCGCAAGAATTATTTAAACAAAATCAGCCATGTGCATAAATTTAGGCACCCGTGTCATCTTATTGATTTCAATACCTTTAGCATTAATTAGTAGAACTCAAAATTGGTTTGGTAACCTCAGTGACCCTTGACCTCCATACACAGGTGAATCCAATCATGAGAAAGTATTTAAACGAGGCCAGTTGTAAGTGTTTCTCTTCTTTGCATCTTCTCTAAAGTGTGGCAACATGGGAGCCTCAAAACAACTCTCAGATGACCTGAAAACAAAGATTGTTGAACATCATGGTTTAGGGGAGGGATACAAAAAGCTGTCTCAGAGATTTAAGCTCTCAGTTTTAACTGTGAGGAACATTGCGAGGAATTGGAAGACCAGAGGCACAGTTCTAGTTGTGTTTGAGTACGCAGCGTTACACATTTGGACTTACTGAAGTTAGGCTTATTCAAATTTTCTTTGTTTTGGAACATCTAACTCTTTTTCATCTTTGGATCGTTTTAGTAGTATATTACAAAAATGTAAATAAATCTTCAATGAAAATCTCTTACATGTCATTCTATATTATTCACAAAATCCTTGTCCATTTGAATCATGTTTTTTTTTAAGCATCTGTGGAGGGAAACATCAGCTTTCAGGCTTGTTCTTACACAAAACCAGAAGTTACAGATGTGTTATTTTGACATGAACCACTTAGCAACCATCCAGAACACCCAAGCAACCCTTTGCACGTGCAAACAACGCTAATGTTTAGTGTATGTTATAGTTGATTTACTTTTTTTCTCTCTCTCTCTAAAGAACGCCACGGTGTTGACGTAATTTTTTAGGCTGACCCAGAAGTTTGCATCACTTTGGTTTCCTTAACAAAAACCCGGTAGTATCTTACTGGCCTTTCCATATTGCATAAAAAACTGTTGTGATCCGTAAAAACAAAACTGAATATTATTATTTAAAACCTAAATACAGTTGAGAGCTTTCTGGGCTTTTCTTAATGATGTGAACGCTTCAGTCGTGCTTCGGATTTCATCAAAAATACCTTCATTTGTGTTTCAAAGTCTCACGTGTTTGGAACGATGTGATTAATAACCGAATCTTCACTTCTGAGTGAACTATTCCTTTTACCGTAGACCTTATTTCAAGCAGTTTACCAAAATCGTTTGACGACGGAGGCGGAAGTGTTGAAATGCGAAGTCGTTTCCTGGTTTTGTCCCGCAAGTGTCCGTCATCCCTACGGTGGTCTATTCTTATCCATTAGCCATCAACACCTCTGAACTACTCCTTCCTTCATCTGTCTGTGTGCTCTCGTAGAGTTAATGACTCTCAGATCCCTCTCTATTCGTTCTGACATGTCAATCCACAGAGCTCCTGACGTCACTCAGGTCATCATATTCCTAGGCAAAGTCACTCTGACCGAATAATTCATAAAGGAGAAGCCCAACCTGCCTCCTCCAAATCTGCAAAGGGAGGATAAGGCAAGAAATCGGAAGGAAATTTGTGCAGACGGCATCGGAAGAAACTTTCCAACCATTCGTCTTTGAGAACCGTGACAAAATCACGTCAGTACTTGAAATAATTTCAGCTTGTATTGTGTAAGCATGTGTGATTAATGATTTGTTGAATTATTCCACATGTTTCGGGGGTTGTTTACTGGGAATATGACTAGTTTCATTTCTTTGCTGGCTTTTGAGATTTACTATTGAATTTGAGTGCAGTGAATCAGTCAATGTCATATGACACGTTCACGTATTACGTGGTTGAAGGCTTCTGTAAAACTGACAAAAAGTAGTTCCATTGAAATATCCAGTTTTTTATGTGATATTATTGATTTTTTTTACAAAAACAGTAATGCAGAAAAAACCTTATTATATTATCTATATACACACACACTGAACTTGGGGAATATATATATATATATATATATATATATATATATATATATATATATATAACATCATTTCTTTACACATTTGTTTCAAAGCAGCTTGACAGTAATAAACAAAATAAAATTCTGTTATTGTTATGTTTTAAATGTTTTGTTTTTAATTTGTCTATATGTATTTGGAAATAATATTACTAAATAATATTTAATAAGTATACACACACACACACACATATATATATTAATATATTAAAAGTGACTCAGCAACTATATTTAAGCTTATTTTTGGAAGATTTGAATGCCTTTTTTTTTACGTAACTCATAAAAACACACAGGGCTTTAAGACACGTGACGTCTGTCAGGAGCTAACAAGTCAATTAAAGCACCTCACTTATATCCAAAAATGTTCTTAGAGTTACTCCTTAACTGTGATCTTTACATCATTCAGTTTTCATTGTACACTAACAGTCATCCCAGCTGCATAAAACACTCAAAGATGAGAGATTCCTGGAGTTTATAGCTTGTTGAAAGTCTGTTTGGCTTGTTTCTGTCGCTGGTCACAGGGTCACCTTCATCAGTACGGGATTGCAGAGACCCCCTTCTGTCGGATTCATTACTATGCTTTTCCCCGGAAAACACATCATCGTTACCCCGGTCTTTTCTTTTTTGACTCAGTGTTTCCCCCCATTATCCCTCTCCTGTCCTCTATTATCGTTTTCATTTCTTTCCAGTTGTAACACAGAGCTGTCTGTCGGTTGATTCTTCCTGCCGTGCATCATCCAATAGCTCCGCTGCCGCGATCTACTCCACCTTTCCTTCCTCCGTTCAGCGATTTGCATTTCAAAGGCGTGCGGTGGATATTTTGGATGATGCACACGCTGACTGAGGTAGTTGTGAATGTATGGCTTCGTGGCAAAGAGCCCAACGATCCAGCTTGATTTAAACGTTTCCATATAACAGCTTGTGATACAAAAAAATAAGCAAAGCCTTTCTCAGATGCCTTCTGTGATGAATACGATCGGACTGACTGAAGCATTATGCGCACATGTTGGACTTTTACAGTGATTTCTGCCATCTGAGTCTCTGAGATTTGTTTTCAAAAGCAACATTGAAAGCATCGGATGGCTTTAGCATGCTCACAGTGCCGTTTGACAGATGCACTGCAATGTTTTGGCCACATTCCTGCAGTGTGACCCATGTGACGCAGCAGGAGCCAATGGGAGCACTGCAGCTGATTACATAATCAGGTGTTTTTTCACCTTAAATAGATTTCAGCCATTCTTTTTTGTTGACGGTCACATTAAAACTTACTTTTTATTTAATTTTTTTTTTCAAATGCCATTTTATTTAGATTTTACTATACCATTGTTTTAGATTTTGAGGCCTGAAATTTTTAGAAAAAAAGAAAATTGGCAATTCTCCTGTAATTCATGTCAATATTGCTAGTGAACCAAAAAAAGAGTTTGTGTGTGTGTGTGTGTGTCTGTGTGCTGGGTTTTTATGGGGACACGGATGTTTTAATGACATGGGTATGATAGAGGTATTACAATTTGATGGTGATTTATGAAGACACTACCCATGTCCCCACAATTCAAAATACTTAAAAAAAATTATTAACTGGTGTTTTTTTGAAAATCTAAAATGCATAAAGCTTCCTGTAAAGAGTAGATTTAGGTATAGGGCAATAGCACATACAGTTTTTACAGTATAAAAACCATTACGCCTATGGAGAGTTTTCATTGACCATAAAATACCTGTGTGTGTGTGTGTGTGTGTGTGTGTGTGTGTGTGTGTGTGTGTGTGTGTGTGTGTGTTTTAAGACATTTAGCAGGGAAAAATACTAAAATAATAAAATGAAAGCAAGCATGAATGACCATTGACATCCTGCAATCTGTCATGAACTTAACCCAGGATCTCATTGCTGTCGTATTGTACAATATGATAAGAAACGTGATGGACATAGAAAAGCATTTAGGGTACAGCCGGCTCAAGAGGCAGTGAAGAAAACATGGTCGGGTGGAAAAAAAAAGAGAGTGAAGGAGATTAGATGAATGACTCTCTAATCAGAAGCCACAACGCTCACATTAGCCATGATCACATCATTCAGTCGGCCCTAAGAGATACAGCACATGCGCCACGCATCCAAACCGCCTCTAAATAAAGCATGACATCGTGCAGAGCTCCTATCTCACAAAATCTGGAACTTTCCCCAGAAGAGTCAGAAAAGTACACAGAGTATTGAGGGAAACATTGGAGAGGAGCAGAGAAAAGAGCGAGCGGGAGAGAGAACACAAGGGTGTCATCCACGTCTGGTGGTCTGGACATCATCTTACATAACTGTCTGGCTTCAGCTCAGTGACATGAGAACCTATAGAGCTAATGACACTAATGCGCTGTGACAGACTACATAGAGCCCTGGACTCTGGTGGGACCAACGCCGGACTTTGAGTGGCATTTGGAGTCTCATGAGCCAAACAGAACAACAGAATAAGATGCCAATTCCGGCACATCATCTGTTTTCATATACATTTCCTTTCATCCTTACCCACACATGAGTTAGTGGATTAAAGGAATGGTTCGGTCAAAAATGAAACTTCTGTCATCATGTGCTCAATCTTGTGTCGTTCCAAACCTGTATGACTTTGTTTTTTCCGTCGAGCGCAAGACTGAAATTTGAGAATACCCTGGCAACTGTTTTTCATAATGAAAATGAAACAGGATGGATGCTGTCAAACTGGAAACTGACATGAAAAAGCAACACAACATTATCCATATGACTTGTGTGCTTTATTCAGCGTTCTGAAGCCATGCGGTAGTCTCAGATGATGATGTTCCTTCACAGGACAGCGACTTTTGATTTTCTGGAAATAATGGCATTTTTGGTGAAAACCAAAATATATTTTAAATATACTTTGAGCGTGTTGTATTGTATGCGTTTTGTGCGCCACTTTTTTATTCAGTTTTGAATCTTGACAGCCACGGTATACGTAATTAGAGTCTTTGTATGGAAACAAATGGCTAAAAAAATATTTTCACAGAATTTATTGGAAAGTTGGGACGTTTGTAATCAGAACAATGTTCAATGTAATATAGTAAAAAAAAGTACATGTTATTATTTAAATAGTTGTTGTGTATTTTAAATTCATGTTGAAAACAGCTGTGCTGCTTTATATTTAATGCTTTTTTCAGGATTCTTTCATGAATAGAAAGTTCAAAACAATTGCAATTATTTGAGAAGTGTTTTCTGTCATTTTCAATCAATTTAATGCATCCTTACTGGATAAAAGCATGTATTGCTTGAACAGTTGCATAATTATAATATTTAGGTGAACTAAAATCATTAGGTCTGCACCTTTTACAACTGACAAAACTTAAAATTAGTAGCGATGCCTTTTTGGTGCATTGTTTAATGTAATTATGGTATATAAGCAGGTTGAGAAACATGTTTGTATGAGCAATCAAAATGATAATCAACAATACATCCTTTACCCTTCATAAATCTTGTGCTGTTAACCTTGTTTTTCTTTGGTAAAATCAAAGATGTCCCAGTGTTGAAAAGATGGCACATTTGTGTGGTCTTTGAGAAGACAGTGAGTGAATAGCTTCAAGAAAAGGAGTGTAAAAACCTGGCATGAGTAATTGTCTCTGGCTCACGTTCTTTTGTCTTCATTCCCAGGTTGCTCACAATGGCCTTATTTTGGAAATGGACCACCCAACATCAGGAAGGATAGCAGTGCCAGGTTTGTATAGTATGTTGTGAAGTGCAAAATAGTCCCGATTTTCGATCACTTTTAAGCATGTATTCCAAGGTAATACTGAGATCTGCATATTAGAAATTCGAAAATCTCAGGGCAAAAATGCCACCAAGTTGAACATAAATACCTCACAAATTTAAGATTAGGAGGAATTGCCCCCAATTAAGGCTGTCACCAAGTGTTAAAATTGTAATGTCACTGCATTAGATTGTTTTTTGCAGCATTGAGCCTTATAACATATCACACGCTTCTGAATGCAATGGTACTGAGTTTTGTTAAGTGTGCAACAAGAAATTAATTTTATGAGAGATTCATTCAGAGTTTGCACTTTACTAGATAAAACCGTCATGAACCGCCATGTTTTTCTGTGTAGGCAGGTAATGATGTTTCCCCTAACATTTCTATTAATTTACATTAATAATAATTATTATAATGTCAAGAGCACCAGTTGATAATAATGCTTTTTGTCATAATGTAATATAAAAAATGGGTTAAAACTATAAAAATGGCCCTATAAAATGGAAGAAAAAAAATTTATATATAAAATATCTAATTAAAATATTCATTTCTGAATATTTCAGGAACACATCCAGTTTCTGAGAGCTTTCAGATTTCAATTCTGTCGTTATTACTCAAAACCTGTATGTAATTTTTCATTGAATCACAGAAGGAAGCATTTTAAAAGAATCCTCCCACATCTTATATTCCACGTCTTCTGAACAAGTTTGGAACAAAATAAGGATCTTGCAAATAAAAGAAGTGTGACTTTCATTTTTGGCTGAACTCTTCCTTTAACCTCTTTACACTTGAACTTTCAATTGCTTTTCTATACTATCTTTCCGAAAATCACCCATGCACTTCATCGCATGGTCCAGACCCGTGGACTCTGAAGAGTTCTACTTCCCTTTGTGACTCTCTTGTATCGAACAATGGAAAATCATTTATTTGAATGCTTTGTTTTGACTTGTCTTTGTCCGTTCAATGAAATAAGTCACCCCATGCTCTTTCATTCTCCGGCGTGAGAGTCCCTGAGAGACGCTTTCTGAACTCGTCCTTTCGTTTGATCGTCCGCGTATGCGAAACAAGCGATCATTGATCCCCGAAACGGACAGGTCTGCGGTCTGCTGAGCGTTTCGCCCCTAGAAAAGAATGTCGAACGCAAAGGCAGCATTTTAGAAAGGTTAAATGCAGATGTTGGCTGTTGTTAAGACAACTCGCAGTCATTTTTCTCTCAGCGACTCAATTCCCGCTGTTTTCGTGGCGCTTCAAATGTCAGATCCTGATGGACCCGCTCCAGACAGGTGGTTTTACTAACAGCGAATTTAGCTGCGGTTTGCAGCTCTGTAAACACACAAATACACGCCACTTACGTAGACACTAGCGTACGACCCCGGCTAATGATCTATGCTTTGTCCCTTCAGTGACTAAAAAGCAAACACTGGCAGGAACGGACCGCTAATGGCTTTGTCATGGCTAGTTGGTTAAACCTTACAAAGAGTCTGTTTACTTCCTTTTTACTTGCAATCCTCACCTTCCGCAATTTTATCTTTTCCAAAAATGCAGTTCGAGTTGCGCTCCGACGAATTCCGCATGCTTCCACAACCACTAAATGCATTCTGCGTCAACTGTCCCTGGAGTGATACCCGGGTTAATCAGGCAGGTCCTTTGATGGCTACGAACGGTTGTTTACCAGTTCATTGTTTGCACGTTTGTTGTCTCCATCCGAGCCAAATCATGGATGATTGTGAAGAATTCCTACGAAAAAAAAGGGCCAGAAACCACAACAAACACCTTTTTCCATTCCGCATTCCTTATCCCTGACCCATAAATTCGCCACAACGCACACTCGAGGCCTCTAATCTTCCACGTCTGTTTACATAAGATCACTGTCTGTCTATGTTTTGTCACTGCACATGTCGAGCGTTTACCGCCTTTGGTGACTCTGTGATGAGCTTGACGGTTGGCACCTCGCTATTTATTCCCTCTAAACCCCAACATTGGTCTTCGCATCTAATGTGCAGAACCAAAAATGGAGTCCCGAAAAACATAGGCGCGAAATTGACAAGTATTATGTAATGGATGTCAGGGGTGCATCAGAGTTGAATAAGCCCAAAATGGCTTGACGAAACAATCTGAGAGCAACAAGTGTTATCGGATTACATAATCGACAAATTACTAATGACCACAGAATAACGATAATAGAGTCGCAGGCATTCCTTTGTGGGTGAAACGACAGGAATGCATGTTAAGAAACGTTGTCCGGCTTTTTTTTTTAAGTCAAAAGAGAGCGGGGACGAAAAGGGCTCAGAGGATGTTTTTGTGCCGCTGATTGCGAGAAGCTGCCTCATTAGCGATTGTGCAGGACAGTGTATTGTGAGGCACTTCCCAAAATAAACCCCTTTATTTAAACCAAAGGCCCTTGGCAGAAGCTTCTTGTTAGTTGAGTTTGCGGCTCTCTGTGATGCCGCAGATCTGACCGGCTAAGGTGAACATTTGATGATGTGGGAAAGGTAAGAAAGAAGCATGTATTTGTACACGTGCAGAATAGTTATAATTAATTATAATTATAAGCAGTGTAGTATTGCAGCAGACAGAAGATTGATTTTCTCCCCACAAAAAAAAAATAAAAATTCCGCAGGAATATGTAGATGAGTACTTCAGAAAAATGCATATATGAAACAATTAAAGAATGTTTTATGAGGTAGTGTAGATAATTAAATTCATTCATGTTATGTCCAACCCACATATTTACACATATCCTTAGGTAAACTAAAAAAACTATAAGGGGTTTATATTTATGTTGTTATATATTGTTGGTCATGTTAAGTCCTACTGTAGTAAACTTTTTTTTTTTTAATTTTTTCAAAATGTGTTTGTTGTTATCGTTTTTTATTTGAATTGGCCCTTATCGTATGACCTAAAGCTGTGTAAGAACAAAAAATCAGCAACAAATGGGTTTGGATTGCCATGGCGCGTAAATGATGCCCAAAATGAACAATTAATTTGATTTCAAAAATATTCAGCACTTTTAGCTATAACAACAGTAAGCAAGTATTACATGTAATGATTAGGATTCATGACCAATTAAAGTTAACCATCTGTAATTATATCATCAGTGTAATTGCTTGTCTTGGCATGTAGTTTTACAGCGCTGTTTGGTAAAACAGCCCGTGCCATAGGGTTTCCTCACTGCTGCTGCTTTTGCTTCTTTTATCGACGTTAGCAGGTTTGATGTGTTCCATTATAACGCATAGATTTTTACAATCTTCTAGAACGTTACGTAATTGTCCGTGTATTCTGCAAGAACAACTAAATGCTGGTGCACATTATGTGCTCTTCAGCTGTCAAACCCAGAGAACGATACGCCGGCTCTAAACTCTACAGCTCATCTTTCTGAAGTGTGAAGACACAGCGTGTGCTCTGATATAGTGAGACTCTTATGAATCTTGAAGAAACTGCTTTTTGAAGTTTCTGTGCATTTAGAAGTGATGATCAATGGTCAGAAATGCACAATGTAACACTCTAAAGTCTGTCTTACTCTAAAGGAGAAACAGAAAAAGCCTTGTAGGTTATTGTGTTCAAGCTGGAATATCTGGTAATGTGAGGTGTTCCAGTCTGCTTACAGGTCCACCCCAATGCTATTACACATATGATATTTAGCATTTGAAACTGGGATGTTATGGGTAATGCATTACAAATAACATAAACCGATTTCTTAATCCGATTATTACAACCCGAATTTGGGAAATGTTGGGATGTTTTTTTTTTTTATTTGAATAACATTTCAAATCACATGAGCCAATATTTTATTCACAACATGAAAATAACAAATGTTTAAACTGAGAATTTTTACACTTATACACTCCATGAGCTCATTTCAAATTTGATGTCTGTTGCTGGCACGGGGGCCAAAAAGGGCTAAAATATAAATGCATTTTTTACAAGATTTATGAGATAGAATTAGCTAGCAAAAAGGGATGTTCATTTACAGAGGTATGAAGTAAAGATGGGCAGAGGCAAAAAAAATTGCAAAGGCTTTGCAAATCTAATCATCTACAGTGCATAACAAGCAAAAGATTCTGAGAAACTGGAGAAATCTCTAGGCTGGAGACCTTCGTTGGATGCCTGTGGTCTTCGGGGCTCTTAGACAACATTGCATTACTCATTGGCATGATTATTGTCATTGACATACTAAATTTGCCCAGTAATACTTCCAGAAACCACTGTCGGTAAACACAATCCCTGTTGTGTCCTGTGGGCCAAGTTTCATTTAAAATGGACTCTGTGTCCTCTGGGCTAAAAACGAGGGAGACCTTCCCGCGTCTGATGGTATGGGGGTGCATAAGTGCATACAGTATGAGCAGCTTGCATGTTTTGGAAGGTACTATGAATGCTGAGAGGTATATAAAGGTTTTAGAGCAGCATATGCTCCCCTCCAGGTGACGTGTATTTCAGGGAAGGCCTTGTGTATTTCAGCAGGACAATGCAAAACCATATATCACAGCTAATGCTAAAACAGCATGGCTTTGCGGTAGAAGAGTTTGGTGCCGAATGGGCCTTACTGCAGTCCAGACCTTTTACCTTAAAAGGAAATTTGGCGAATCATTATAAAAATGGATCAAAGACAACAACAAACTCTTTATTATGTTATCTATGTACTACTGTGAATAAAATAAAGGCTCACGTGATTTGAAACTTTTAGTTTACATTTTATTGAAATTTGAAATGTCCCAACATTTCTGGAATTTGGTTTGTACAAGAAACAACTATCTACATATGAAAGCAATACTATAAACATTTATGTGCCCTACAGTCTTTTCCGCATAGCCGTGCTGCATTGAGGTCGGTTAGTTTGTTTTGAACTGGTAAGATGTGAACTTTAGATGATTTGTCAAGCCCCGGTGCCTGTCATCTGTAACCTTATTGAAACATATACAACACACTTCAGAGAGCCGAACACCCCCGTCCTCCATCTCGGAGCCAGGCCCGAATGAAAGAATGCAGTCCTGAGGGAAATTTTACGAATGAGAAGGTACGGACATGAGATGGTGGGAAAGGCCGTAGGCGAAGTGCATCTCCTCTGATGTAACATTCCCAAACGCCCTCACCGTTCTCCTCTGGTCCACGCTGAAATGTCATATGAATTGACAGGTGAAGTTTTTATCCAGAAAAGCCCCAAAAAGAAGACCTGCTTGTCATTGTGCTTCATGTTCTTATCAGCTATTCAACTTTTGCTGTGATGCTGCATTTTACGGGACAGTTGTTGTCAGTTGAAGCCTTATTTATGGAAGTCAGGTTCTTTTAATTAACAATTGTGACAGCAAAAGTGGGCCTTTTCCCCTTAGAAATGGACTTATAACATTTTTAAGAAAATAAGTCAGTATTGTAAGATTTAAACTCAAGAAAAAGTCAAAATTGTGAAATATAAACTCAAAAATTGGCAAAATTGGAAGGAATTGCAAGAAATATATTTGCAGTTATTAGTCGTAACTGAAAGAAATCGTCAGAGTAGCTAAATATTAACTTGCAACTGCAAAAAAGGGTCAAAAGTGCAAGAAAAAAATCGAGATTTAAACTTAAATTTGTAAACTAAAACCTTGCAACCGCATGAAATCAGAATTGTGAGAAATATCAATAAAACAGGCTTCCATATGAATCAAACTTGACTGAATTAATAGTTTTAATATGCTGTTGTCTTATTGCTGCATAAAATTCTAAATGTTTTTTTTTTTTTTTTTTTTCAAAATGTAAATCTAAGTCACATTATTAAAAAAAAGTTGATGGAAAACGTACCTCTAACCTAGTATTGATATTCAAAACACCATGCGCCATAAAAATGATTCGTTTTTCAAACGGCGATCAATTCTCGCATCTAGTGTAGCTCTACGTACGTTCATAGGTCTTGTGCGCTTTTAGAACACATGAGCGGACTCTTCTGAGAGAAATTCAGTAAGTAAACACCGTTTCGGACACAGAGCCTTTCTGACAAGATGACTGGTGGATCAGTATAGCTGCAGCTCCTGAAAAATGATCCTTTTCACATCAAAGATGTGCTTTAGTTGTCTCTGGGGCCAGAGTTTGTGTGAATGAGAGCGTTTATGTTCACAGTCTGTCAGATCCCCTCGCAACACAGAGCTGCTTTGACGTCACCCTGAGCCAGCTATCTGGGGTTGTTAGCGCTGATATTGCCGTAATGCCCCCGGTAGACTTAGCCAAGTATGCACTACAAACATTTACTGTGATGCAGCAGAGACTTCTCTCAAATCATAAGCCTTCGCCTTTCTTTTTCTGAAGCTCAGTTTCCCTTCAGGCTGTTTTCGTTTTTTGGAGCTTTTAGGTCACCTTCCATTCCTCGTAGGGAATTTGTTTGTCATGTGGCAAGGTCTCAGAGGTTTGACGTTTTGATGATTTTAGCTTTCTCCGGGCTGTTTGATAGGTCAAGAGGATGTTGTCACACTCATATTGAATATGAATATGTGCGCATTATGCTTTTGCAAAGCCGTTTGTGGCAGTGTCAATGAATAAGTAACGTTAAAATACAGATTAATGACATAATAGCCCAGTAGTGGTGGTAGTAGTAGTAATAATGCTAATAGTCTCTTAAGTACTTGTAAATATACTCCTATATTTGGAAATCCTATATGGTTTTGAAGAATGTCACTATTAGCAACGGTAAACGACTAGTTGAAACTATTAACTAGTAATTTTAATGCAAAAATCAAAACATTTTTATCAGAAATGCATTATTTTGTTTATGAGTTTTAAAAATAATTGACAAAAGAGCATCATGACCCGTACGAAAGTTTCTAAAGTAGCCACGAGACGTTACTTTGCGCTGTAAGTACGAGCTTCACATTTCTGATGTCCTTACAGACTTCCATTGTAAATGCCACTTTGGAGCTGGATTTATATATTTGGACATTTTTGACCACGAATAGAGCTTCACTGAACCTGAAACGTTTCTTTATAACACAGCGGGGCTTAGCCTTTGTCTTCCTGTGCCAGTTTTGTAGTTTTATGTTGGAAATAAGTTTTGGCTTAGGGTTTTGTGTTTCCCTGGATGTGGACAGCGAGGGGGCTCATAATGTTATATGAATGATTTTACCACTGTTTGATTGGCCGTATTCTCTTTTTAGTACACACAAAAGTCGTTGCATACTAACCAAGCCAGAATGAATATAAGTTTATTTCTGCCTTTTAAAAAACCAAAAAGAATCAACTGTGACTCACTGTTTCCAGAGATCTTCACCATCTCCATCTCTTTGCTGTCTCAGTGTACAAAGGCAGCACCTCGTACATCATTTTATTCACATATGAGCTAGTCTGAATTCCTTGCTCTTTTCGCTCATGCCATAATATAATGAGGTTTCCCACTCTTATGCATGTTTCACATTCTCCTTTTATCCAACACCGCTTCCGTTTTTTTTTCTTCTTCTTCAGTCGTCATCCCTCTCCCTCGCCCATTAAAGATGCAGCGAGTAGTTAAAAAGAAGCTGAGAGGTTTAATAAAAGGACTGCGAGGTGCTACTTGTTGCGTGGGCTCAAAGCACCTGAGATGAAGATGTTCATCTCCGCTTGACAGCTCGAGCCTGCCGTTCCGGGACACATGAGAATTCATGCAGAATCTCACCCACTCTTTTTCTGTCTCTCTCTCTCTCCATCTCAAACTAGAAACGGAGGACGCGAAGAGAGTTAAATGTGGATGTTTCCACGTTAGAGAAAGCTGTTTTAAGTCGGAATTATGTGGTTTTCGTAAATAAACATTTGGATGTGTTGGATTGTTTACGGGTCACTTGTGTTGGGAGTTATAAAAAAAGATATTTAACATCTCTGATATATATTTAAAGTTTTCAGAAGGGTTTAACAACGCTATTGCAGACGCTGTACGTGTGGATTGCATTAAAGGAGCAGTTGCTGGAAATGTACTCACCTTCAGCCTTTTAAAATGTTAGAGGAGTCTGGTACTTTATGGGAACAGATTTAAAAATGTAATATTTCATCACTTGCTCACTGCAGTGAATGGGTGCCGTCAGAACGAGAGTCCAGACAGCTGATAAAATCCACACCACTCCAGTCTGACAATTCATGTGTTTGTCGAAAGCTAATCCATAATTTAGATACGGATAAAACACAATTTAACTTACAACCATTGTCGAAAGCCAATTATAACACTTCCTTCAAAAGTCTCTCCCTTGCATCAAAATCAGCCAACATGTTTGTTTAGAACTCTGTTGTACTCTTTTACTCTTTTTCGCTGGAGTAGGCAACCCCAGATCACAAAACCAGTCTTAAGTTGCTGGGGCGTATTTGTAGCAAAAATACATTGTATGGGTCAAAGATGTTCTTTTATGCAAAATATCATTAGGATATTAATCAAAGATCACGATGGATTAGTTTCTTACAAACGTGTAGCTTTCATCTTCACATGATGTTAAATGATGTGGAGTGGTGTGGATCATTGTGATGACTCTCATTCTGACGGCACCCATTCACTGAAGAGGAACCACTGGTGAGCAAGAGATGTTCTGCTACATTTTTCCAAATCTGTTCTAATGAAGAACCACTTTCTGTCTATCCAAAATGTAGATGAGAAATGTTTTCATTTTGGGTGAATAGTTCCTTTAACTATGGTTTAATATATAAATAAGTGTAACCATGACATGAGTGTTGCATGACTAGCAATGGCCTTTAGTCTGTTTTCACAATTAATTACAGCGTTTAACCGAAATGCTTGTATTAAAGCAGGTACACTGTCTACTGATAACTCTTCATGTGTAATAGTCCTAGCTTTGCCTGTTGAAATCCCATCACTCTTTTACAATACTCAGGATAAATGATCTGCACTCTTTCTCAAGTCCCCACTGCGGTTGAGACCTGTTTCTCTTCACTTCACTCAGCGCCGTAGATCTCCTCCGGGAGATTCTCTTTATTCTCTTTCCTTCTCTTCCTCTGCTTTTGTCAGCCATGCAGAACCGGAGATGCTCTTCACATACACACTGCATACAGAGAGTATGCACAAACCTGAACCTCACAACACATTTGAGATGAATTGGAATGCTTTAAATGTGAGCCAGATCCCATCGTCTGACCTCGTCGATGCTCTTGTGTCCCAAAGCCTCGTTCCAACACCTAGTGGAAAATCTCCCCAGAAGGCTGGAAGCCATGAGGGAGGACGAACTCCCATTGCCTGCAGCTCTGAAATATTGAATTAGTTTGTTTAAAGAATAAAGCCGTGAGAGACTGTTATTAGGATTTTTCCACAATGTTGTTGTGCACAGCACAAAAGAGAACCCACTTAATTTCCTTAAAGGAATAGTTCGCCAAAAATTAAAATTGTCCCACACCCTCAGGTCATCCAAGATGCAGATGAGTTCGTTTCTTCACCAGAACAGATCTGTAGCTTTACGTTGTAGATCCTCTGCGGTCGGTGGGTGCCGTCAGAATGGTGTGGATTACTGTGATTTTGTTTTTATCAGCTGACGGCACCCATTCACTGCAGAGGTCCATTGGTTGAGCAAGTGATGCAATTCTACATTTCTTCAAATCATCTCGGATGACCTGAGGGAGAATACATGTTTATCAGATTCTCAGGTAAACAATTTTTTGAATCATTGTAAAGCATGTAATAAAGCACAATACTATAACATTATAATTTACAGTCACTTTTGAACAATTTAACACGTCTTTGACAGCTTTAACATTACATTTTAAAAGCATGTTTTCCACTTATTTGGCTTTTTTTTAAAGCATTTGTTGAGACGACAAAGACACTAAAGTTAAAGCTTAACTAATAAACATTTTACACACGTGTGGGCCGTTTACCGTTGCTAAGCAACTTGCCACATTCATTTATAATAAATTCGATGCGTTTGGTCACAGACGTATGCATGTCAACTTCAAATGTGACTCATATTTCGCAAGCCGGAACTGTCTGTGTCATACATTTCCGTATATATGTCAGATAAAGTGGTGTAGATCAGATATAGATTAGTGTAACTAATCTGAACCGGACAGAACTATCTCGTTTTAACAGGTTGTCTTTCTTGAAGCAAGGAAACTGTTATCTGCAAGAGAATGGAAATGAGGTGACCACGACAGCACATTGTCGCTGATATTTACTCAATGGAAAGAGGTTTGACTCAGTGTTTTCCACTAGCGTGGAGGAATCTTCACGGAAATACCGGAAAACGAAGTTCAGCCTTTTTTCAATCAGGAAGGAAAGTGCACTTTATGGTTGGATGATGATATTTACATGCAATCAGAGGCCCGCATGATGCATGCATGCATATCGCTCGGAAAATGTCAGGAGCAATTTAGATCAGCAGCACAATTGTATATTTAGCATGTCAGCGTGGTTTACCGTAATCTTTCAATCCTGTCTCCCAGAGAGACTGCGAGAGAATCTGAGATGACTAACATCTCACTTCAGCGCTGCACTGACGTCCACGGCTAACTTATTTTAAGCTTTTCTAGCTCAAATGTAATTATGTTTAAGATTAAGGAAAAGGGATTCAGTAATAAAGTATTGAAGCTATTCATAATAGCATTGGTTTTTAAAATGCATCCTAAAAATCTGAATGCATCTGAAGATTTTTGGATTCCGAATCAGTTCCTGATTTAAATTGTAATTGTTCAATGGATGTCTCTAGGATTTTCAGAGTCTTGTTTTACTAATTATTTACTCCTGTGATGAAAATATACATTTTCAGCATTGTCACTCCAGCCTTTAACTGAGTGTCACAGGATCCTTCAGAAATCACTCTGATATGCTGATTGGCTGCTCAAGAAACATTTCTGATTATTATTCATCTTTGCTATCATTTTCCCCCCACAATGCATTACCTGCATTGAATGTCTCCCTCTTTTCTAACTTTCTGTATCATGTGACCAATTCGATTTGAATGCACTCTCGTGATTTAAAAGGGAATCCTGGGATATGTAAAGACTTCACACACGTCACGTTTCTCCTCTACAAACCACTGGTGCCGCTTTAAAACATCGTTTAATTTAAATGAACAACTTGATTACACTAATCTAGTCTAGTTTAATGCTGAACAGTTCCTTAGAGTAAAGAGCTTGTCCGAGGAACCCAGATTTCCTGCGGCGTCCCTGTAATCGAGGTGCGGTTGAATATTTTTTGACCCTGTGTTTCTGTGAGTTCAGTTCCAGCGTCTTGCTTCTAGTCGTCTGAAGTGTGCGGTGCAGAGCGAGAATGAGAGGAGAGAATAAGCGGCCTTTGTTGCGGTAGAGCGAGAGGAAAACCTTGGACCGTGCCTGCGGAGAAGAAGAGCGTCCCGCTCCCTCGTTCTCCACGATAACAGCTGAGGAGAAGCAGATGTGGGAGCAAGAGGCAATTATGAGCCTGCGGCCAGTCGATCAGAAGCGAGGGAGGGGGAGATAGAGGATGTGGTTAAGGCATTGCTTCTAACTGCTGAGGCTGCGAAACCACACACACGCACACAATCATGTTTGAGATCTGTTGTTCCCTCCTTTTTTGGATGTTTCTTTTATTTAAATGGCCATCTTCATGTTGCCGCATTTCCTGTGTGGAGTTTTCTCTGCATCTGTCTGGGATCTCTTATCTTAATTAATGTAAAAAGTCGCCAGTACCTGTCTGCATAGTCCGTTTCGCCATCGTTTTGTGGACCATCGTGTCCTCGACCAAACAGAAGGCAAAGAAGCACAAATTAGATCTCGATCTTCTTACATTTTTCTCTTGAAAAACGTTTATGTCGTTTAGATTTCATTATGATCTTAAATAGTTTAACCAAAAATACCCTAACCTCAGGGTTATTCACATGTAGATGAGTTTGTTTCTTCACGGGAGCAGATTTGGGCAAATGTATTATTACGTAACTTGCTCACTAACGGATCCTCTGTAGTGAATGGGTGCCGTCAGAATGAGAGTCCACCATTAAGACGTTTTTAACTTCAAACCAATGTCCGTAGTCCGTAATAATGCTTTCCCCAGTGAAAAAGTCCATCTCCTTTTGTCATGTCACATCAGAATCCACCTATATATCAATGTATGTTTTCAATGTTTGTATCAGCCTTTTAAGACGGCACCCATACACTGCAGAGGATCCACTGTATGCCAAATTTCTTCCAATGGAGAAACAGCACATGCCGGGATTAAAAAATGAGCTTCCAAAAAAGCATAAGCACGCTTTTCAAGCATCGTACGGCAATAGATGTGCTGTTGAAAATGAAGACAAAAATATTTGGACCCTTGGTAGTTACTCGGCTGAGACATCTCTGTAAACGTGAAGAGAACTGACTTAATACTTCCGCTGAAAATCAACACCAGTTGACCAAAACTAAAGCTTGAAAAGCAAAGTTTGTTCATGCGTATACATAGCAGGCTCACTGTATCTAGGGCAATGACTCTTCTATGACAGGCTGCTTTATGCTCATCTTCATCGCTTCAGAAGCACGCTGTATTAAAGAGAACACATGGAAAGGATTACGTACTGTATAGCCTGAGTCTAAATAGAAAGTAAGTGTTTTTGCGCCGTCACTTGGGCTTCTGTAGCCCACGTTACCCTTCCAGCCTGTGATCTGTTGCATGTCTTGTTTCAGTCCGTTTGAAGAATGAGACTTTCCGAAGTGCTATTAATAACGAACGACAGGCCTCGCCTCCGGTGGACACGCACCATCTCTGTTTTGAAAACCGCACGTCTTTCGCGCGAGGCCCCTGAAAACATTTGAAAAAGCCACGGATGTTGGAGGTTAAGCAATCAAGACACATTTATGGGACGCGTTAGGCTCCGGGAATGTGACCTGTAGCTGCGTAGGAGACGCCACTCGTTCAGAGCAACGAGGAAGAAGCGCGCGAAGCACGTAGGTGTGCGTCTCTTGTCTCCTTTCCTTTTTTGACGGAACAGGAGTCGGTGGAATCGTAGAATTGTGGGGGAGGACAAACAATTTGTTTCTGTAAAATTAACATTTGCGGAAGAAAGCAGAAGCACGAAAAGGGAAGCGTATGCTAATACCGCCTAATGACAGCAATATCTGAGTTTTAAGGAAGTGACTCACCCAAATGACCTACTCATCCATTTTGACATCATCTTTCTGTAAATGCCACAGTTGGATAACGCAGGCTGTGTTTATATTCCAAGATTGTACGTCGGTTACTTTACGGAGTTTCCTGCAGGTTTGACGTATACGAGTAATTATAACCAGAAGCAGCTATTTCTTCTAATGCCCCTCCTACACGTTCTTGTCTTTGTTTAAAGTTCAGCGTTTTGTATTTTCACCGCCATACTGTTTAAGTCGGGTCTAAATTAGGTCTGTTCTGCCACATTGACATGCTTATTTTCAAGCTTTTTTCATCTGGGGTCTTGTGAAGAAAAATGGTTATATATATATATATACTGTAGATCTTAGTCTGTACTGAGTGTGTATATACTCACATTCGATGTTTCATTCTTATAATTCTTATTAGTTTTTATCAGAAAGTTTGAGAACCTTTGGCATGATATGATTTTTGCACATATATACTAACATGTATATTTCTTGTTTGGGTGTTCTCAGAGTTACGTATTATTTCACCTTTGCCTCTTTGAGTCAGAAAACTGCGCTCTATCGGACAACAGCAGCGTTTGAAGCATGCATGCTACAAAGTAACAATTATTCGACTTCATTTATTGTTTCCACGCAGGTCCCGCTGTGCGCTTCAGTAGTTTTGAGTCCAGCAATCCGATGGCGCCGCCTGTGATCGGGCAGCACACGGCTCAGGTTCTCAGAGACACGCTGGGCTACAGCGAAGATGCCATAAACCAACTGCTAGCCTCTCGGACCGTCACTCAGAACAAGGTGCAGTGAGAGACGTCTGCAGTGACCGGCCAGCAGACGGAACACGGCCTTCCTTCTGAGCACAGCGGTGATAATGTTGTGATTAAACTGTGAATGTAAAAATAATGAGGTAATGATGCATTCACAACATTTACATCCGTGCTGCCTGTTCTATAATTCAACAAAAAAAAGTAAAACTAATTGTGCAGTATTAATGTATAAATATGTTTCGTTTTTAGCCTATTATCAGAACCTATTTTTTTGCAATGTCTCAAGAAAGATTTATCTTGCAAAGATATTTGACTGATGTTTATATGAACCACTGCAAGCTGTAAAGAAAACAGGAAGTTTGACCAAAAGGAGGAAATGCAATTTTTTTTTTTTTTTTTTGAGCGAATGCAAAAGTTTTGCAAAAGGATGCAAAAAATTCAGAAAATAATTTTTCCTCCCACCCTTCACAGGCTCCATAAATTCAATAGTACTTTTACAATAATAATCACAATAAATATATAATAAAAGTACTACTAAACAGTTGTAACCATGTTTGTAAAATAACACAATAACTCTATATAAAAATTTAATTTGTGCATAGATCTTTGTAGCACATTTTTTAGCAAACATTTATTTTTTGTTTTTGTTTTATTATGATTTAATTATTATTATTATTTTGGGGCGAACTATGACTGACATTTAATTTTGAGATTCACGCATACTGTTATAATAATATAATCATAATAATAATATTAATATAAAAACAATTGATTACCACTGTGATAATTATTAGGCAGTCATTTCAACAACTTGGCACTAAAGCAATAGAAAAATAAAAGCGTTTGAGATGATTGTATGAAACAGGATCATCCAAATTAATGGTAATTTTAAATTAATGTTTTAAACATTCGATAAGATAAATACTGTTCATTACAAAGTGTATGGTCAAGAATCTCAAATAAATACAAAGTTCTTATACAGTATAAAATTGACATCAATTCTTTTTTGCCATCAATAATGTTTCTTGCCTGTAAGTTTTTGCTACAGATATGTGACCCACAAATGACATCCAAATGGTACATTTCATAATAAATATTGCAGACAGTGTTTATTTATATTTGTATGCTTACATTTTTCACATTTTAAAATCAGAGGCTAACAGCACAGCAAGCAATCAAACTCTCGTTGCTCTACAAAATCTTATCCTGGGCCGAAAGGTTAGTCTAATTCATCATCTACAGAAAGTATATTTTCCATGTTCAATGAAATTACAATATGTCTTATCTGAGGCTTGTTAGATCTGAAATGGTCCAGAAGTGCCGTTATCTTCCGTAGAGTATCTTATTCCCGTCACTGCGCGCTGTGAGCCGTCGCAGGTGCGAGTTGAAGGCGCAAGGTCACTTCACTGTCTTCTCAAGGCCTCTGGCTTTGCGCTAATGCATGGTGGGACTGTTTAGCCGTGCAGTGGAATAAGCACCGTTTCTGATGTGTAACTGCCAAATCTTTCATGTCCGATTTCCTCCGACTTGGGACACTGACTCATGACAGAACAACGTGAGAGAACGCAGAGAGCAAGGCACGAGAGCTTCTATTGTTAAGCATTATAGTCGGCATGAAACGAGCATTCTGCTTGTTGTTGATCTTGCTTTAAACAATTCAGCTTTATTTTTTTACCCCGACTTCTCCAATTGCTTTGACCACTTAAAGCCGATGCTTTTATACAATTAACCCAAAGCTTGCACACAAGCTTCCACTCAACCTATAACCATTGCAAGAATCTAGCCCTGCTGTAGAATTTTGTAGAATCTAGAGTTTTGTCTTTTTTTAACTCATATAGGGGTTGGACACCCAGGCAATGATTTCATTATAAAAGTGTTTTACCACCATGTGCCTTTAATACAGCTTCAGACCTTCTTAGAATAGATTCTATAGTCTCCAAGATGTTTTTCCAAGATGTTGAAGATGTGTAATTTGTCATGTGATTTGCCTGAAGTTCATTTTAGCATAAGTTTAGGTTGAATGGATTCCTGCCACTAACGGTATATTTGGCTTTCTAGGTTTTCATTGTTTTGGTAGGGGGCGCTTTTACGCATCTACTAAAAAAGTACTGCATCTATCGAGCAAAACACAGGTGAAGAAGAGGCAGAAGCGATCATGTATGCAAGCACATCCATATGTAAACTATGATCATTAAAAATTAAACGGCATATAAATCAAAAGTGCCTAACCTATATCTGTATGTATGCATGTATAGATACCGAAAGAAAGAGACTGTGTGGTCAGAGTTATAAATATAGGACTACTGATATCAACTTTTTGCATTCTAGATGTGCAATAAGCATAATTATTGCAACATAAAGGAGAAATGCGTAGATAAGGTTAGAAAGCATTCATTTTATTGAATGCCACTCTTTCGGTCAAGAACGAAGCAATTCATATGACAGCCATGTCTTTGTCTGATGGCAGATAAAAGCAAACAGAAAATATATTTAGAGATATTCATTACTACAGTGTGCATCAATAGCTGTGTTTCCATCCAAAGATGCGAATTAAACTCATTTGTGTAAAACTGAAATATCGTAGAACACGTAGATGAAAACGCAGGCGGGAGTGTCCTCTTTGGGAGACAGATGGAGGTAATGCTGAACCACTCTTGATTGATTTTGGCATTTTAGAGTGACCAATTCAACATTTCAGATGCTGTGCAATGAAATAATATGGAAAAAATAGTTAGTCCATTAAAAGCGAAATCACATTGACATTTTGATGGGCATGGTGGAATTTATTTGGTGTTTCCATCATACTTTATGCCCATTTGTTATGCGCATATTTTTATAATGCACATTTCCAGAATTTATGCGCATCTTGGTGTTTCCATCCAGCGTTTCTTTTATGCGTTCGACCAAAATGTGCATAAAAACAAGTGAATGGAAACATGGCTATTTACATTGAAAATACCTCACTGGGCCTGTCCCAAACAGCACCCTACACCCGTGCGGACTTGCAGAAATGAGGAATGGCACACGCTACAGACATGCATATGCGGCGGTCATTGTCTGCAAGATGCACATGAAGCATGCTATTTAGGACAGGGCCATTGGTTCTTGCGCATCATGCATGGACATTTGAGCTGTTTTCTTTTAATGCCGGCTGGCAAACCTACTGGAACATACTGCATGACACCGGTGTGACACCTGATGGAAAATAAGAATCATTCTTAAGAGACCTGATGCTGATTAGTTTAAAAAAGGCCTAATCGGCCCAATCCCAATCCTTGAGATCAGCTCAGGACATTCCCTAATATCAGGTGACAGTTTGCCCTTCTTCTTCAAGCTGTTAAGAATCTAATGGCTCCCGTGAGATTTTGGGAGAGTTGCACACTTCCTAATCTCCACAGATGAAGTATGTTACCTGGAACTGTTTGCATAACGAATGCGAAAGACAGGTATGCATTTTCAGGTGCGGGGAATGTGTTTTGATGGATAGTTTTCTGTCAGGTTGGAAAGCATCGAGGTCCTGAGCCTCTTTCTGACGACATTGTGAGAAATCTGCCCAGCTCAGTGCGGAGTTAAAGAGAGTTTTCCTCAATGAGTCATCTGTTTATACTGTTCCAGTTCATTTCACCAGAGACTTTTTTAAATAAGTCCCTTGGATGAAATAACGCTCAAATCATAATCTGCACAAGGTCGCATACTCAGCCCTAAGGTCCTTCCATTTAGTTAGAACGGACAATTAAGACTCAAACCAATAACCTTTTGCTGACATAATAATGGTGTGATCAAATCCCAGAATGTCTATGAAGAAACAGATGTCAGCTCTCCAAGGCTTTGCCGGGGAAGACTTTCCAGCTTAAGTTGGCCATCTTAATGACAGCCACGGAGAGTGTTGGTAACTGTAAAGGTCAGAACCTGGCAAAGGTCAGCGGTGTCCCCGGAGAACGCTGCAAAAACCCAAAGAATCTGACTGTCAGAAGTCTAACAATGCAAAGAAGCCAATTACTCCCAATGAAAGCTGGTGGAGGTGTGAAGGTTACGATAACCGACCTCAATCTCTTCTCCTATCGCCACGAAACCATTGTTTGTTTATGTTTGACATCGCTCCGCGCTTCTTCAGCACGCCGAATCTCAGGATGCCCGGATATGAAGTCCGGGGAGAGCGCTGGGAAGTGCTTTCCTGTTTTCAGTTTGTGTTCCGCTGACACGTTCGGAGAAGGAAACGGGTTATCCAGCCCGACCAGCTGCACATGACATTAGCCCCCTCCCTGCATCCCACGCTGCACCTCTCAGTCCTCAGCCAATGGGAGGTGACCCATGCCGCCGTCACTTCCAGTTTTGCGTGTGTAGGCCGTTGCTATGCCGGCGGATGGTTTCTGGAGCAACCGGCGAGCGCCGAAATGAACTAAGCAGACCTAGAGTGAACCTGCGGTTTTAGAGATGGGAAAAGTACAGAGGACAAAGAAAATGAAGATAAGGATTGGAAAACCATCTGCAAGGCAGCCCGGAGCAGGCGTGAACTTCTCGGGCGCTGCTTAGGTTCGGAGGTACCAGGTTGGCTTCAGTATCCCTTTGTGGAGTTGGGATTAGCACTGAATTCCGTGACTTGCCATAAGTTTGTGGTGCTTAGATGTGACTGAAGTCAATGGCATTGATTCCACTGTTCATCACCAGTTAAATCAAATCTGTATACACTTATGCTTTCATCTCACAGAGAGTTTACCATTTGCACATGTTTTTAGGATTCTCTTACCTCCAGTCCGCTGTCCATCTACAATCCCCTGCGTGAACCTCTCTCAACTCCCATAGAGACTCAGTAGAGCGGTCCAATTATTAAAGCTATATTATAAAAGACAAAATCAGTACAATAATGCTTTTGTTTTTAAATATCTAATGATTTAGGAATTCCGCAGCCTTTAGTCTCATGAGAGAACGAGAACGTGAGATGGTGAGTAACCTTGAGTGTGTGTGTGTGTGTGTGTGATTTCAAATGAACAGTGTGGGAGTGCTGAGAGGAAATAGCTGTGGTCCGGTCTGCACTGAAGCGCTGATGACAATCTCACACACACACACACACACACACAACAAGATATTCAGGAAAGTCCATCCTGCAGACAGAAGATATACAATTTTGGGGGGGGTTTATATGTGTTTTATGTGCATGCATGTAAATGAATATGAGATATGTGTTTTATTATTATTATTTTTTATCTATCTTTCAATCTCTTTCAAAAACAATTTTTAAATAGTTTTTAATAATTTAATATTACATTAATTCATTATTAATTGAATTGTAATATGTATATATACAATACATATTTGTTTGATCTTACATTTTCTTTTACGGTTACACATATTAGTTGCTTATTAGCATGCATATTACTAGAATATTAGCCATTTATTAGTGCTAATTAAGCAACTATCAATGCCTTATTCTGCATCCCCAATCCTACACGATACCTAAACTTAACAACTACCTTACTAACGATTATTAAGCAAGAAAAAAATTTATTAAAAGAAAAGGTGTAAATAATAGTTACCAAGTGTTACCTATTCTAAAGTGTTTTATAGTTTTATTCATACATTTAGAAAAGAAAAGAAAAAATGGCATTAATTATGACAGCAGCTCATATACCCTAAAATCTCACCAGGCAATTTTCGAACAAGAATCATTAAAAATGACATTAAAAGGCTTAGCACCAATTAAGAATCACAGTGCAGGTCTAGAATACTAATAAAATGTGATTAAAAGTCTTTACCAATCTTTGCCACTATCCTTCAAACTAGTTTTTACTCATAATCATTATTTATTCCTTTATAGATTTTAGTAAGGTTAGAATAAATATGTTTTATTTATATATGTCAATATATCTGATACACTGAATCATGTTTCATTTTCACAAACGTTATTTAAAGTACTCGCATGCTTTCTATGAAGGCTTTTTGTGCATGTCTGAATTGCATGTTTTTTTCATCATCAAACATTCAGGCTATTTTTCTGACATTTTGGCTCGTTAAACCTTGTTGTGGTTCCGAATGTTTTGGCTGTTTTATTTACTCGGCAAAGCCAATTTTCACTTGCATTTTCTGTTTGACAGGTGTTTCTTTTTGAACCTCATATACTCGTTCCCAGAAAGTTCATGAGAAGCAGCTGGAATGGTTCACTCTTTAGACAGAGTCCATTCAGATATCTAGTGTTTATTTGAATGAGATCTACTGAGCGAAGACCTTCTCTTTGTGTCATCATGTAACTTTAGAGATTCCAGGCGCTTAAAATCACTGTGTGAGGTTGTGACATTCGACCATTACGAGTCAGGTTGAGTGAATTGACTCAAAACAAGATTATGTCGCTCTTCGTTAGGTCTCCACTCGAGCCAGTCAGATTATGTCTGTCTTCATAAAGCTTCCACTTGAGCCAATCAGAGAAGCGTCGGCCGCTCTCATAAACATGTTAACCTCTGACAGGTTCAAGTGCAGTTAAATTGTTTCTCTTCTTTAGGGCGACCTCCCTTGCTGATGAAAAGAGTCTGAATAAACCCAAACAAACCCAGTTTTGTTTTTCAAAGCAAATCGGCATGCTTTGACCACTGTGACCATTTCCACGATACCTGCCGCTCCAACGATCATCTTGCATTCAGTTGAGTGTACTTTAAAACTTTTGCCTGTCAGAGATGCATTGCATAGAAGAATTTTTCCTTCATGGCTTGCCAGTTAAATCATGTATTTTTCATTCCCTTTCGAATCAGTTGCGTCCTTATTGTGGCTTCTCCCTTCATCGTCTAATGAAACAGGCATGTTGTTTTGCGCCGGCTTTTGCATGCTGTCCCAGAGCGCACATTGGCGTCCTCCCTTGCACTGGTCATTCTGAACTCAGATGAATACCACAAACTTCCCCTCCAATAAAAAGGTCCCCCGTCCCCTGAGCCTCTGCGGCGAGGCTTTTTCCTGCTTGTCTGGTTATGGGGTCATCACTTGGTTTGGCAAGCTAAACAACTTGACTTTTGACCTCTCTGTACATCCTAGGGGGCTGCTTGTCTGGGTGATTTTTTTTTTTTTATGAACTAAGGATAACCCAGAAAATGGTTCAGGGGAGAGCAGTGGCCAAACCATACCTATTATCATTCTAAAAACTACTTTTGCAATAAGGACCGAGCTCTGAAAGAAATGAAACAGAGTCTGTGAGCATGTCCTCAAATAGCTTGTGGAAGTCTGATACATTTTTTAGGGAATTTGTTGACTCAGCTGGTTCTATTCAGGTTAAAAAATAGATTCACTTATTCGTTTGACTCATCTCTCAGTGGTATTCTTCATTTTAAGGGATGCAGTTGATACTGTTGTTTACTACTGTATTTTTCCCCATTATTTATTTATTTACTTCTGCTACTTGTATGTAGCCCTCTAAATTGCATGATAGTTGTATTATAGAACATTAAAATGATGTAAAACAAAACAACAACACCAACAAAAACTTTCACTTGCTACAAAGCTTATTTTTACAATAATCCAAAAGTCCAAACTACAATTCTGTTGGGTTTTTGTCAAAGGAACCAGTGTGACGTGAACTTCTAAGTTGGCCTACAAAAATATTTAATCGCTGCAGCACTATATCTACTTTTATTAGTATCTTAGTAACCGATTACATTTAATCTGGATTACGTAGATTCCAAAAATGTAGTATTTATATTGGATTATATTACATCTTTATATGCTCATAATAAGATTACAGTTACTTATTATGAATTGCTAGTCTCCCTGAGATTTAAAATTAATAGTTTAAGAATTTAACAACATATTCACATGTTAAAAGGTAACCAAATAAAACTTTTCAAATTGTATCTTGACTTTTATTGTGATTGAATTAATTTCTAAAACTTTGTTTGTTTTTTTGACTCAGACCCTTTTGGGAAACCCTGCAGAAATGTAATGTTTAATGAGTTTGATGATGTTGATAACAAAAGCTTAACATTTTATTTGTATTCTTTATTTAAAAAAAAAAAAAGCAAATCTAAAAGTAATCCAAAAGTAGTCAAATACATTACTTGAAATAATAAAATTAGTAATCCAATCATATTGCTGACTGCAATTTTAATCACAGAATGTATAATCACAAACAGACAATATTTGCTAAGTTATCTCTCCAGCACTGCTTCTATTGTAGCTAGCTGCTAGTACACTTAGCATTTCTGAGTAGCTGATCCAAGTTTTTATAGACACTGCTCAAACTAGGTGGGAGTGCTGTAGATGCTCTCAGAAAACTTCAGAGTTAAACTTTTGTTTTGGAAATTTTCCTTGCACGCGTCTCTCCCATAACAGAAAACCCATGAGAGTGTTGACATCGGTTCTGGTTGAATTAAACCCACTTCTGTTTGCACATCAGCACTGGTCTCAGTACATGAAAACAAGTGTATGACATATTGTAAGTCTCATGTGGGTTTTTACACAGGGTAGTTCAGGCTCCCAAGGACATTAAACTCAGCATGTTTAGCCGACTCAAGCTGACTTACATTGAAACATGAAAGATCACAGTAAAATCACATTCATGGTATAGAATGTAATTGACACTTAATTCCACTGCCTTCCCCATGTTTATTACTCAGAAAATTGTACCCTTTTGCTTTTCCCCAGCATCAACACCATAACACATGGCACGCCAAACATACGCCCCAAACTCCACCGCACACAGATCCTCAGTAAGACCCTGGCATGAACATCTGGTCACAAGTCTTGCATATACATAAAAGAGTGGAAGAAAAACAGACTCCTTGTACATTTTTCCAGCTGCACTTGATCATCCAATGCCACAGCGTTGTCACACATGAAGACAGTGGATATGACTGAATCAATGTTATTTCAGAATGGAATTGTACACAGGTGCTCCCTTGGGCTCTTGTCTGATTGCTAAATGGCCCCGTGTCCACAAAAGGGGGAATTCATCTTGCAGACATCTTTCGTAATGCTTAACCCTTCCTTGCCAACACCTCCAAAACCTTTTCCGATATGTAACTGAAGATGTAGGAAGCAAATTCAAAGCGCTTGGAGAGTTCAAGCCAGGAAACGTTTCCTTCCTCTATTATATGTGAACAGACCCATTTGAATATAATGTTACTTGCAGTATATGCAATCCACCTTTCATTATATGCAAATAAGTCAGGATGTTTGTGGAGCTCAGTCCATGGCAGTGCCAAGGTCATTGGTTTGATTCCCAGAGAACACACAAACATATTAGATATTCTTTAATTTTTGGCAGTCTTTCAACGTGTCATTTTTAGTATGAGTAAAATGCAGACTTTTGCAATACAATTGCAAGTCAATTGAAACCATCGATTTCCTCTTTCTGTCTTAAATGGCAGCTTTTTCTCTACTTTTGTGTGTGTTTATTGTGTTTGTTTATTTTCAGCGTGTGTCTTCTAAATATCATCTAAAAATAAAACAAAGTGTTTGTTTTATATACATTTTGAAGGGACGGACGACATGGAAAGTGTCCAGAGTAATTAATCACGTATCTTTATCCAAAAATGTTTGTACATGTTGGGCTGCACCTCCAGCAATCTGGGAGTTCAGCTCTGGGCTCCGGGGTTGGGCAGGAATGACAGATTGTTTTAGGGAGTTCAAATCCACAGCCCCAAACATTGTCTGTCATGTTCTGCACTCTTCCTTAGACCCTCTCCTATCCATCATGACATGGGCCCCTGGATGAGACACTTAACTTAGTCCACACATGTCCAATTACCTGTGCTTGTCATCATTCATTTAGACGACGGCTGCTTCAGCCGGGTGGTCTCCATGACTGACGTGACTTAGTCCATGTGTGATGTTCCTCTGAGAGGGAGTGTGTGGCTTAGTTCATCAGTAGTTCATTTACCTGTCGACTTAGAGGTAAGACTTAATCACGTTGTGGGTTACGGCATGCTTCACTGGAAATGCTCCACAATGGTTCAGGTTTAGGGGTAATTTGGATAGGACAACAGACAGCACTGAAGTCTTTCATGTGGTGTCGGGAAAAGTGCTATTGAACAAATCCTGCACCTTTCTCATCTCTCACCGTCTCCCGAAGTTTGTCTCTGAAGGTGGCTCCATAAAAATTCCTCCACCGTGTTCTGTAAACGTTGTAAATTCCCTACTGTCTCTACTAATGGAGAAGATATCCCGTGCTTACATTAGTTTAAAAGTGCTGCAGCTTTTGAGAATGATAAATTGCCTAGCGGCCTAGAACTTGCTCCTTTCTGCTTCGCCACTACATTTGCTGCGGAAAGATAGAATGTTTTACTGCCACTATCCGTGTCTGAGCAGACCTCACACTGCAGCTATGACTGTCCGTTCTCTCACTCCCACACACACACGTGTGTGTGTGTGTGTATACGTGTTTGTGAGCCAGGACTGGAAGTTCGACTGTCTGTTCGCAGTGTCTGAAGTCCTGCCATGGGTGTGTTCTGTTTACTGGGAGCTGTGGGAAATGAGGGGTGGAACCGGAGTGGGAAATTGTTCTTGGAGGAGGGGGAGAGGCTGCAGTCTAAACACCCAGTCCAGCTGCTTTGGCCTGTTGCTTGGGCCAGAGAATGCAGCGCTCCCCTCGTTATATCATAGTCAGTGGTCCCAGGTCCCTCAGTTGCACATGCTGACACTTCTCACTCACTTCAGTGCATGTAAGAACAGCAGCCATTCAAATATTTGTCTACTGGGTTTGCAAACGATTGGAGGGCGCCAAGATACAGTAATTGAGTCGTTGTCTGGTGTGCTCCAGAGGTCATAAAGCCAATTTGCGGCCGGTGAGGTGATTACCGAACTCTCGAGGTCACACCCAGAGCAAGAACTTAAGGATAAATCTGAATTAGCTGGTCATATGAAGTCAGAGAGGGAAGGTTGAAAGTTGATACCTGAACGTCCACTGGAGCTAATGAGCAGGGCTTCCTTTGACACAACTGCAAAACACAAAGGGAGCGTGTGTTTTTCCAATCAGAGAGGGAAGACCAGATGGGAAGTATACCGGACACCCCCTGAGCACAGTAACAGAGGAAAAGGCAGCAGGGGCCTAAGTGATTCTGTCAGACACTGACACTTCCTATGAGCAATTTTATTACTTCTGGTACAACGAATGGAACCTATCTCCTGGATCTCTGCATTTTTACCTTTGCACATTTGATTCAAACTGTCCTTATAGCTGTTTTTCCTCGAGGTTCACATTTGGCTGCTTGTTGTTTTCACCAAATACTTGCGGGATAACTCACAAGCAGCTACTGCAATAAAATATACTGTTCTACGAAAACATCAAATGACAAAACATGATATATTTATGGAGAGGGGTTGTTGCACTTATTTTTCAAAATACTGACATGCACCAGAATGTTTTTCAATTAGGACTAATCTTTCAAGGTCGCGTTTTCAGATTGAATTTTGATATCTTGAGTAAAGATCTAAACAACTCGCCTTGTTCCAGTGAGCATCTCAAATGCCATTCATAACTCCATCGATCAAAGCAGTGACACATTATTGACATGGTGTCTTGTGTGTGGTAAAGTCCACTTTCTTCTTGTGTGGCTCCTTGGCACAGCAAGGGCCGATTATGTGCACCTTAGATGGGCCACTTGTCAATTTGGCACTAGGCAAAGGTTTCCAGACCTGTCCAGGTCGAGCTTAGTGTCAAACAAGTAGATGCATCTCCTGATATATTTGGCTATGCGCTAGAAAGGGATTTACTTCTGTTTCATTACTTACATTTTCTGAGAATGCAAAGCTAAATGGGGGTAGGCTTGACTCAGGGTCGGTAATTGGGAGGTTGCTAGTTTCCCACAAAGAAGCAAGCCATGAGCTATCACCGCTGGACCTTTGAGCAAAGCACTTAACCCCAGGTTGCTCCAATGGGATTACTCCATTGAAAGTAGCATTGGATAAACACTTCTGCAAAATTACTATGCACTGCACAAAGGGTAGACTAATATTTTCAGGTACGAGAGATATTACTGTTTGTTCTTTATGACTTTTTCTGTTTGTCAGAGGTTCACCAAGCATGCAAGACACCAGGTTGCACGTCCAGATTAAGGAACAAAGTGGCCAAGCAAACTGTGCTTTTAATCGCCATTAATTTCCATAAGTGTGGTAGAAATCCAAAGTAATTTGTACTGATATCATGCACTCTTATTATAGCCGAGGAGAGAATCGCTAATGCAGAATGGACTGTCAGTACATGAGATTCAAAGGCTTTCTCTTTACCCAATCCGTCTAAAATGAAACACTGTGAGCCTTATTCACTTCCACTGAAGTCAATCAGTGGCCCCATGATAAATGGTTCAAGGCCCTTGCTGGTCAAGGTTGAGTGGCGCCAAGTCACTGTTTGGCATAGGGATTAATTAGGCATGGCCACATCCATATATGTGGGTGTTATGAATGAGACCCATTTAGCTATGACTCTGCCGTGCTCTCTTTGCCTACCTCATTACGCACCAACTGTACACTTATCTGTCACTCTGTCCATACACACAAGCCTTACAGCTCAGCTCTGCTAGATAATTTACAGCCAGAGCACGTTCTCTGCGTGGCCTTTGTTGCAGCCCTATGGAAATGATTCAAATCAGTGTGGCCGAACTATGCGACTTGTCTAATTAGCTAATTAGCTGGAGAACGGCTGTCATGGAAGAGCTTCCACACCGCTGGCTATACAATAGAAGAGAATAGAATGAGCTATGTTTCCTGTCAGCGTATCCAATATAGTGCAAGCAAGACAGAGCAGGGTGAACGGGTTCACTGGCCGGTATACATTGATACTGGCACGGATGCACACAGCGCATACACGCATGCGTGCACATAGAAGATCTTTCTAGATGGGTGCATCCTCACATGTACACAGAGCCCAAACAAACTGACAGAGCAAAGAGGAGGAGGTGATAACTGCAAGGTTATACGAAGTGTGAAATGTACGAGTGTGAAGTGTGAAGGTAGATAAAAAGAACTCCTTGATCTCGCTGACGGTAGAAATGAGGAAAGACCAGAAAAGCAAGCTCTTCGTGTATTGTTGTTCATTCTCCCCTAGTGATGAACGTGGGCTAAGGGTGGACTGTGAATCATAAAGCTGAAAGATTCACACCGTTTTGACATCTCAAACCGAAGATAGCAGCAAAACAGATGAGAAGAGCTTCCAAGAAGCTTATTTTGACGCGCGCACTTCGTCATCAACTTGTCATTTTAATGAATATAGCCTCTTTTCTTTGACTCTCCCTTGCCTAAAAAATCATATATTTTATTTAAATAATGCATTTCATTACAGGTCGGGCAACTGGATTCCTCAATGGGTTTGCAAAGAAGCGAATGTGCAGAAAGTGTTATTGCTTATAAATAAATATTATATGGGCTTTGAGGCTGTTCGTAAGTATTGCACACAAGTGGAGACCACACACCCAAATACCCATAAACAAGTATACAGAGTCTGCAGTCTCCTTCTCTGACCCCAACCCATGTCGCTCAAGATTTGCGAAACGTGTTTTATGGCAGCGGTGTTGCCCAACTGTTGACATAAAGCTTCCAGACGTTCTGTATCTCCACGTCAGAGTTCTTCGAAACAGAGACATGGAGACAGTCAAAATATCAGCACCTGCGTTTACTCCATGGCCAAACAGGACCTGAGGGAGATCATGCCTGCCATGTTCACCATTCATCAACAAGAAGACTGCGGTCTTCAGGAGGAAAGTACAGGAAATACTAGATAGTGAAAAATATGGTGCTTGTTGACATGCTGCACCACTGCGGTTGTGTTTCAAAAAAAAAAGTGTATATCAAATGCACAAAATGAGTCATCAAAGAGCAGAATTTAGTAGTACTTGAAGTGAGCATCATATGAAGACAGTTTATTTCACCTTTGTAGATGATGTTTCATATAATAATGAGCATCAAATGGTCCATAAGTGTAATTGAAAGCAAAAAAAAAATGTTGCCAGGGAATTGGTCACAAGATGAAAGTGCTTCTTTGTCGTTATTCGTCAATATCCTCACCCGGGAACAGGTGTAATTGACTTGTAACTAGATTTCATTGTTCAATTTCATCCAATTGCTTTTGGCTTTGTTTTGCTCATGTGCGTCACAACCCGTAGGCTTTCATCTTTGATAAGACACTCATCTTATAAAGTTTTCAATTGGAAGAGCTTGTAGCGCTCTCACTCGTTGTATACTCTCATCTCTGTTGTGCATGCGTGTGTATATCTATGGTCTATATGTCTGTGGAGGTCTTCCTCTGGTTTTTCGCTTGTCAGAACTGATTTTGCTCTGGCCAGTGATTCCAGGAACCAGCATCTATATCCACTTTTATACATCCTGTGCTGTGTGTGGAAGAATAAGATACAAAGAAACGGCCAGAGTCATTCCTTGTGTGTTGGAACCTAAATCAGATTGAAATAATTAACCACAGCTTTAAGCAAAATATCTTTATTGATAAGCATGTTTATTTTATGCCGTTTTAACTTTGTATGATTACATGCTTTAGTACATTTCATTTCATTAACATTTCAACAATTAATTAAGTTGTTGTTGGTTGATTGCTCATTATGTTCACGCTTTAATTTGGGGACCATTTCTATTGCTATTAACTATTAACTATGCCTTTTGCCTCAGGAAACTCCTCATTTGCATAGGGTAGGATTAAGTGATGTAAAATATGTTAATAAAGAATAAGGCACTAATATGTACTTTATAGCTACTAATAAATAGTATGCTAGTATTCTTGCTAATAAGCAACTGTTTAATACTGTGAATTGGTTCTTTAACTAAAGTACTACCATTATTATTATGATGATGATTGTTGTTCCTGTCACCACTCCTTAAAGAACCTATTTAAAGAAGCTGGGACTTTTAAATGGCTCTTCAGTGTAAACCGAAAAGTAGAAAGCGTACGAGAAAGAGAAAACATAAACATTTTCAGTCATGTTTAGGTATCATCAACTGTTTTAACATTCAAACATTCTCTCTCCACTTTGACCTTGCGGCCTACAACTCTCTGCCGTGTCACATCAAAATTGGGAACTTATACTAACACACAACAGTTTGTGAAATCTCGCATGTCTCTCACACAGTGATTTGCAAACTCAGAGAGGCTCTCGAGGAAGCCTGCTTAGACATCTCTAAGAAACAGAGAGGAAGAATTGCCCATTTAATTCACCAAATAACATATAAATGGGTTCAGCTGAGGGACGAAGGGTCATTTTGTAATGTCAAGTGCCACGTTAAAGTAAATGCAAGAAATTGGGCTGCCAACTTAGCTTTCAGTGCTTGAACGTGTTTGTGCACGAGTCTACAGTGCGTCTGGATGGAGCATATGGTTTATCGCTTCACATTGTGGGACACGGCAGGTAGCAAGATCTGTAAAGCATGGAAAATTATTTGTTTCATGGAGGCCTGGAAAGAACAAACAGTGCATTTTCCCTCAAATCATTAGTAATTATAAGATGACGCTGGGGAGTTGTGTTTTGTGGTAGGGGAGGGAGGCTAAATTGCTATTTTAGATGCCTTTGGAAAGCGCAAGCCTCTGAAAGCACAACTTACAGTGTCTTACTATTCAGAGCCGAGAGCTGAAATTTAAACGTGTCGATTTTCTTTAGAAAGAAATAGATTTTTCAAGTGATCGTGTATACACATTTCTGATTACGTAATGTTTTTTGCGTCAAATGCTGTAATGTTTTGATTGAAATGTTCTGTAATGTTGTGATTCATCTCACAGCTGGTCGCTTTGCTTCGTGACTCCTTATCGAAGAATTTGTAAAATGCCTATGGAGAAAATGAATGGAGAAAATACTTGAACCCAGACCACTGATAAAGTGACCGATCGCTGTTATGCTCAATTATTCACCGGGTCTGATGTAATGTTATCCTAAATTCAACAGATTGATGTTTGAGACTATCAGGGTTACATGTTGAAAAATACACCCTAAAGGGTTTTTAATTTTGCGATAATGACCGTCTGACTGTACATAACCTCGGCTACCTACCAAATAAATAAACTGAAAGGAGATGAAAGATTGATTGGGACTGGAATTATATCATTAAGCGTGAAAAAAAAGAGTTGATTCAAAAGACATATAGGAAATTATTACAGAGTGTACATAGTTTGGCAGTCATTGTACAGAAAATATATAAATGCAGAATATCATAATTGGCTAATCAGAATAAAGTATTTAAGAAGCAATTTGAATAATAACAACAACAATCGTAACAGTTTTCACTATTGACTAGTTGCTTCATATTAGCATGCATATTACTAGCATATTAACTGACTGTTTATTAATAATCATAAAGCACCTATTAATGCCTTATACTGCTTGGCCATATTTTAAAACCCCTAATCCTACATCATACTTGAATTTAACATCTACCTTACTATTAATTAACAGTTTATTCAGGCAAAAGGCATAGTTAATAGTTAGTTATTAGATTAAATTGGTCTTAAAACAGAAGTTGTACGGTTACACTTATTAGTTGCTTATTACCATGCATATTATTAGACTATCAGTCATTTATTAGTGCTAATTAATCACATATTAATGCCTTATTCTACATCCATAATCCTACCCGATACCTAAGCTTAATAACTACCTTATTAACTATTAATAGGCAGTAACTTGAGGGCAAAGTTGTAGTAAATAATTAGCAAGTGTTACTTATTCTAAAGTGTTACCTTTATTATTATAATTTTTTATTATATGATTTATTATTATATTATTTTTGCATTTTAATTTTGTTTATGCTGATTATTGTTTTTGGTTTTTTTTTTGCAATGATTAGCGCATAATGATAACTTATTTTGAAAGTTGTTCCCAAATATGGTTACCCAGCATTTGCAGCAAGTTCAGTCAAATTAAACGCAAGAACTATAAAATGAACCGTTCGTGGTCGATTGAAATTATGTTATAATTGTTGAGAGAGTCCAAAAGCGTAGTGAAACAATTCCAAAAAGCATGGCGTCTACGAAACATTTTAATTGTTAAAAATTTAAGTGAAATAAAATGGATCACTAGACGCGGGTATTAAAAAAAACAACAACAAAAAAGCATAAAGATCTACATCCACATCCACCAGTTCTTAGCTCACCAAAATACCAAACTAATGAGTTAACAAAACTGAATCAATCCAATATGCATCGAAATAATTTGTTCCGATTCAAGTCAAACAGTTCACCGGCTCAGTTGAGCAACTCCTTGACGAATCGGTCTTTAACACTCACACATGTGTCGGAAATCGAGGGTGTGTTTCCTTACAGCATAACCTTTGTGAATTATAGGTGTATCCAGTCACATACTCCAACTTTTCATATCCCCGTGCAGCTTCAGAAAGATCGATCTCTTTTTCATGAGGTAATGAAATGCACACAACTCTTGTCCCAGAAGGATGTGCTCATTGAAAGGACTAACACAATGAAAACAAACTGAATCCAATCCTCGGTGTGGTTTGGCCACTTCCCTTTTTAAGTCTTGTTTAAATTGTGCATCATTCAACAGCTTACACCATGGAAAGACTGGCTTTGAAACATCACAACACAATACCAAAAGATTTCAATTGAATAATACCCATCTGACATCTGGTTAATGATAGATGTTTACTGGGATAGTGGTCCGCAGCGGCGCATGTGTTGTTGACGACGTTACCACTAATAGTTAGTCCTTCCAAACAGCAAATTGCATTCAAATGTTGCCTCTAGCAGTTAGGAAACTGTTCGTTTTTTAACTATAATAATAGCTCAAATCCCGCTTTCGGAGTCTGCCTCGTGTTTCACGACGTGCACGATGAGGCTCCTTTCATCATCAGAAACGAGCTCCTTTTGTTTACTCTGCTCTGTTAGTTTGGGAGTAGCGAGATTTAGGAAGTCATTCAGTGTGACCGGAGCCCGAGGTCTGAAGTTTGAGGAGATTCTCAGAAGTCGACCCTCATCAGAGCTCTCGGCTCTCTCTCTCTCTGTGAAGTCTAGATATTTAAAGACCTGGGATTTAGAGCGCAACAAATAAAGGGGTTGCATATAAAAAGCGAACCATCTTGGCCATATCATGTAGCTTACACGCTTCGCTGGATGCTTAAAACGATCTGGAGGAGGCCGTAACTCCATCCGCCTCGTCCTGTTGATGTCAATGGCGAAGTGAGCTGCCTCGATTAATACAGCGGTAAACATCTTTATTTTATGCTGAAAGCGATCTCATCCATTTATCAGCCAACGCTACAGTCGTTTAGAGGCTTCGATCTACCCGTTTATTATTTTTAAGTACTTTTTAAACATTCCCAAGTAGTTGTTTGCAACTTAATGAATATGTAAGAAGAATGGGAGTGATTTGTCTTTATTGGATACTTGAAACTATTAAGAAGAGCGCCTGTAGAGCACTTCAAAGCTTAATAGTGTACGTTTGAAAAATGTACTTGCGGTTGCAAACGTAATAATGCTGAAATAAAATGACACTTAAGTGAGTAGCAAAGAAGTGCACTTATTTTGATGTGTTGACTAAAGCACATGTAAAGTGTTGATGATCATCTCAAGATTATGATTTTGAGTTACTTTGGCAAATAAAGTTTTAAAATATGTCGCATTCCTTCATGTTAATACGATACATTGTGCCCTATTTTTCAAGCCTTTTTATGTATGATGAATTATAAAAGTAGTTTTAATGCATTAATTATGCTTTGTGATGCACCTTAAAATGCATTGTGTATCCTCGCGAATAACTTCAGCCGCAGTTAATACATTATAACACTTATTAATTTATTGTTACACTGTGCATTTTAAATTCGGTTATAGGCACAAAGTATTACTGCGGACTTTATAAATATTTATAAGGTATTAGCCTTTTTAACCCTTCAGCGCATTATACATAAAGGCTTCGAGAAAAGTATTATATTTTTTCAAAGATAATACGAGTAATTAATAAAATGCATATACAGATGTACTTAAGTCCTATTTAAGTAGTTAAAAAGCACTAGTTCAGTTAATAATTTACTTGTATTTAACACGCAATTAAGCGTCAGAAAACATTAAAGCATATTTCAAAGGCAATAAAACAGCTCAGCTAATTTTTTATATATATACTTTTTAAATAGATTTGTTATTTTAAATATTAAACAATAACACATTTATTTTGTTAGTTGATTTTATTCTGAACGATACTAAAGCGTACTACTTTTTCACCAGGGAAAGCAGCTTTCAAGAAGCTGTATGTTAAACCTGCGAAAACTATTTTTTCGTCTATATGGTCTCCAAAGGATCATCAGTTATAGATTGGATAACTTTGAGTTTCTTTGGCCAGGATTTGCTTTTCTCAATGTGGCCTTTATTAAAGGATCTCCGTTCACAAGAGGCGCATTGTTCAGCCTGGGAATGGTGCAGTATTGTAAACACCAATCTTCTAGAGATGGGCTTCCAAGCAGGCATCCGATGCGAGCGTTTATGTCAAACGACTCTTCAGTCAGAAGAGCTGCCAAAGAGCCTATGTCGCGAATATAAAACATGTTTTATGGCCCTTATTATTGTTAGAGCATGTAAAGCAGATTTTTATACCTGGCCATTCGTGATTCTCAAACAGTGTTGGTTCATTCACGATTTTTTAGATCCGGGGTGATATTCAATCGCAGAATCAGATAGACTGTATCTCCATCTCCGATGATATTAAAAACCTCCGTGTTAGCACCTGGTTTGAGCAGGTAAAGACATGCCATTCATGAGCGATCCATCGTTTTATGGTCTGGCGTGATTGTTTTGTTTCCTTGCCATGACGACATTAATGATTAATAGTCGAATCCAGATGTATCCAGTCACATCTCTGTATGACAGTTTGGGGTTTCCCTGTCATGATGACTCATGAGCATTATTTCCAACAGCCGTGTCATTCATGTCATTGTATATTCCTCTAATAACCCTGATGCTCTCTTCTTCTTTTTATGTGTGTTTAGATGACCCAGGTGTTTGGAATAGGGTTCAGTTTAAACACAAGGTGGCGCTGTCTCAGAGTCTTTATGCTTTGCTGGGAGCCCAGAGTATAAACATCTTCCCAGCTCAGGAGACATAATGGACCCTAGAACATATCTTTATAAAAAAATATATACTGTATGATTCTGGGCACTTCATTTCATGATAATTGCAATTAAATGCATATCAAAAGCAGTTAGATGAACTTTAGAATGCTTGTTTGACATGGTTTAGTAGATATGTAAATTCACTTCTATTGAAATATGGTTAAAGTGTGCTTCTCATACTGACAATCATATATTTTTTTGTAACTAAAATATACTTAAATGTTATTTTCGGCTAAACTTGTGTGCCTTGTATATAATTTATTGTTATAAAGTAATTACCGATTTGCCATAATGAAGTTGCAGTTTAGTACATCTAAAAAAAAATATATATATATATATATATATGAGTGCACATTCAGTACTTTTTCAACATGTTTTATTTTCACAATTGGAAATTTGTTTTCAGAGGAAATAAAATTAATAAATGTAAACAATGGTTGATGTATATGGATGCATATAAACCTTATAAACCCTAGACTTTTTTCCCCTCAATGAAGTCCTAACTTGCTGCTTGTTAATAGTTAGTAGGTCGGGTAGTTAGGGTTAGGGGAACTATAATATCGTCATGTGACAATAAGTGCTTTGCAAGTAGCAATAACCAGCTAATAAGCCTACATGCTAGTAATGTGCGTGTCTAATCTAAAGTGTTAGCGTTTGTGTTTATTTAGAAATTTCCGACTCCTCTTCTATTGAAGAAGATCTCTTTAGGAATCCGTAAAGAAGGCATTTGAGATTTTTAAAGTAAACTCTATTGTATCTCACCGCTGACGGGAGAAACAATTAAGATATTAAGAGATGTCGTTTGTGGCTTTTCGAGAATGCACAAGTGCACATGTTTAAATCCTTAAAGGTTATTATGAGCTTATTGGGGCGTTCATAACATCTGATATGCCTTTATAGCAATATTTATACAGTGCGTAGATGAATCACGAAAAAAGGGCTGAAGCAAAACCTTTCGCATTGTAGTGTCTCGGATGATTTCAGACTAAATGTTTGTTTACATTTGCGCACATGACTCCATCTGTTTTGTCTGTGGCGGACATTTTTATGAGCTCTGTCACCGTGCTCTTTCCATATTGTGACATTTTAATATTCGGATGGGCTATTCCTAACATCGGTGTCAAAAGGTTGATTACAAAACAAAAGACGGCGCGTCACGGAGGAATGAAGATGGATATTTATTTCTCCTTAAGTGGGCATAAGTCGCGTTCAGACAACGGTGGGGTGGATTTTACTGAGTCACGGCGATTACGCGCACCGGGTCTGACAGAAAAAACACTCCCAAAACAGATCATCACCCGCCCCACCCCACAAACCTACAAATACCCGTCTGTGCTGCTAAATATAGCCGTGATCAATGTCAGCCTCACTTTATGTCTGACTTATGAACTCGGCTCAGACATGTGCGTGATTATCTCATCCTCTCCTCGCATATTCACAGCCCCAGGGCCCGTGTTTATACGGCAGACAGGATGTGTAAGCGGTACGTATGGCTTTTTAATCATCGCTTCACGCTCAATCACGAAATATTTCCAGTCCGGCGTCCACTACCTTTTCATTTTCGCCCTTGATTGACGAATTAGTTTTGATCCATCGAAAGCGACTGTGTCTACATTAATCACGGTGCAAATGTAAACGGAGCAGGGACACCAGAGAAGGTAAATATTCATATAGTTGCCATCGCTCCGGTAATAACAACAGGCTGGAACCTGCAAGAACATCTGCCAAGTGAAGCCTTAATAAATGGCATTGAAGAAACGGTCCTTAAGCTTAACAGGTGAGAATGTTTCATGTGTTGCCAACTGAACAGATTTAGTATCGGTGATTAGAACGCCTCATTGATTCCATCAACTCCTGACACGGATGCCTGTACGCCAGTCAGATCTGGATTACCTGACGAATTAAGTGTCTTTTATCCCTTTTTAGTTATAACAAAGCGAAGCTTGATTTGAATGTTTGATTCTGCTTGTCAGATGGATACGGTTGCCATGGCGTTTCTTTACAAACCTGCCCTTGCATACTTTACAAAAACAATAGTAATGTTTAATCTTATGATGAAGGAATGTGGTTTTCTACACTAAAGCTACCAAAGTAAGATCACATGACTGAAACTACTCACTTTATATGACTAACCCCTATGGAGCGCTCCAGGGATGAGGGGATTTGTAAACCAAAAACTGAAAGAAGTTACATACTGTCCCACAGTCAAGTGATTGTAGGTTAAATGGATGGATATAAGGTCTGTTTAACACAATATCAAGATATTTTCATGTTTTATTTACATTTATTTACACTTTATATTGATAGCCATTCTATAACTGTAAGTAACTACATGTCTACTAGATCTCAGAGTACACTGTTAAGGTTGGTTTAGAGTTAGTAGAAGAAGTTAACATATACAACACAATAGGTTGCATGTTTTGGATCCATCAGAATAAAGTGTTAGAAGATATTAAGCAGACATAGTCTAGTGACTGCTAGTTGACATGTAGTTACAAAGTTACTAGTAGTAGAATGTCTAAAGTGGACTATAGGAATAAACTGTTAACAATTTTAGAGCTTGTGTTAATATTAAATGCCATCACATTAAACAGGTAAATTCATCTGAATTAATCACTGTGGTATGCAACAAAGTTGCTTTTATTTTCACTGAGGACTGATTATCATTAAAGTATTTTGAGTGTAGTTCTGTAAGACAGTAGTATTTAAAAGGATAGCTCATTCAAAAATGTAAAATTCTATCATCAAGACCTAAAATAGTGACGAAGAAGAGAAGAATTGTTAAATTAAGTTGTCTTTGTGCATTAAAAGTAGTCTTGTAATTTTGTAAAATTACGATTGAAGATGTTCTTACCAAGTTTCTGTGCCTTGATCGTGATACCCTTGCTATCGAGGAGTTATATTCTTCACTTTCAATATATAAAGTTATTTTTTGGTCAGACCAGGAATCGAACCAACATCCATCACACAAATACACAGAATTTTGTAGCATACTCTACAGTGTCGTCAAATGGTTTAAATACTGTTTAAATGTACATAATGAAAGATGATTACACTTCTGCATGATCATGGAATTAGGCAATATATATAGGCCGCATTAATTACACAGCTCAACAAAACATAATTAGTTACACTATAAATGACAAGTTGACATTAAATGACACTAGCATACTCAATAATTCCTCAATGGGGCATTAGAATTAGTTTTTGTCGTTGTTAGTCCATATTCATTGAATTGTCCAATTCTCAGTAAAAAAAAACATAACTCTATTACCTAGAGTGACTGAATACAGAGCGCTCTAGCTTGTATTCGAAGTTTGAAGTGTTCATTTGTAAAGATTTAAGAGCAAATTATTTAAGAATCATAAACAATTGCTGGTCACATATCTTCTTTTCTCTAATAATCTAAAAGCAGATGGGAAAAATGATATTGGGTGATGCAAACTTCTGGGTTGACCCTAACATTTACGTCATTTTTATAGCGCTCTGCCTCATTCGAAATTCTCAGGATTCTATGCAATTTGTGCTTGAAAATAGCATGCGTTTAAGAGAGATGGTGTAGTTAAGGTATCAAACGGTGGAATTCTTTTCCTTGACGTGATGTTGCATTCATGGATGTATCAGGGGTGTAACAAAAACTGCTTTGTGCGTCAGCCTTTTTTCTTCTGCTATTTTCTTTTTTTTACCAGCACAAGCATTCATGTATTTTACAGTATGTAAACACCTTTGGACACAGCCGTTATTTCCCAGAAAGAGATTGCATAATTTTCAAGAGTTTTGGGCCAGTCCTAAGTGTGCCTGAAAGTCTGTTTTTAAACAAACATCGCTGCATCAGAACTAGATAGTGCGCATGGGTATGTATGCTTCTCTGCGAACGTTCGAGTGCTATAGAAAAGCCATCATCTGCTAAACAGTCTGAGGAGTCTTGAGGCACTAATGCTGAGCACTGCGTATTATGCAGCTGAATCAAAACTCTCCTCAGCACTCCAGATGCTTTGTATGAATCAAGCAGAGAACCTTTTTTATTGCATTCCACTTACTCAAAGGCAATTTGTAAGCACTTTGTCCTGTGGCATTGGGAAATGGCTACATAACACAAGCCTCGCCATTTGCCGGAGGCATATAAACGAGAGCATTTTTAACATTCCACGGATTTGAACATTTATACTTAGGAGCAAGCGTTCCCATAAGCATGTCCAAGCATGTGTGGGAAGATGTCCAAACAATTGGTGTAGGTACATGCGCTGTATATTTGTTTAAAATGTCCGATTTTCATGATTGCTCAGTGTTTAATGCGAGTGTGTTGGCTCTCGGAGGCATTTACATAGAGATTTGTGTATGTGTGTTTAGGTTTATGTAGATACATTTTGGGAACGGTTTAGAAGTTGGCTAAATTTGAAATATTTGATCTGGCGACATCCAAGAATATTCAAACCCATGTTCTTGGTACTGTAAGCATCATACACTACTGTTTAAGCTACATGAATACTAGAAGTAGACTAAAATTCAAAGCCCTCGCATTGTGAATGTCACACAGAGGCAAAAAAAAAAACAGTTGACAATCCTGTATTTTAAGACCTTAAATATGAGAATATAGATTTTAGCTTTCAGCTTTGGTAACTTTAAGGAGATTCAATTCACGTGAACTTCTCTCTCAGACCCCTGATATAAACCAAGTGTGAAAACATCCTAAAATGGTCCTAAAATCCAAGTGTAATTTCAAGGTCGTTGGTGAAGTAACTGCAAAGATAACTGACTTCATTTCACTCTTGCGTCTGAGTTTGGTTCTTTTTAAATGGACTGAAGTGATAACTCCATCAGACTCCTGAAATCATTCCAGAAAAGTACAGTGCACTTAAGGTTATAAGGCATTTGTCTATTTAGTTCTGGTTTTTATACACGCATTGTGCTCACAGCACTTTGTCCTTTGCCACATCACTTTTCCCATCCTTGGTCTCCATTCTCATTTCTTTCAGACTAATATCCCACTGTGAATCATACATTGTGATTCACATGTTTTACCTCAATAAATGATGCTTTTCCGAGGAAAGCCCTCAGTTGAGCTGTGCTGTTTCTTTGTGGTCCTCTTAAAACAAACAAACCAAGTGATTCAAATAGCAGTATACTTTCACATCCATAACCATAACTGCTCCTTAAAGCCACACTTGAACTTCCATACTGTGGTTTGGTTACCTGCACCCTATAATGTTTTCAACAGGGTTTCCTGGAAGGATATTCGCAGGGGCCAAAGCCCTGGGTTTCCAAGATGACAGGTAAATAACACCATGGCGACGAAGGCTGACTTCCGTCTATAGAGATTATATGACTTCCTTCACTGCAACTGTTTGTTTAGTTATGTTAAAGTCATTTTTGCTGAGGTTAGAAACACAATGTTAGGTTGAAGGGCAGTCGAAAAAGTAAGTGATGATATTTTTTGGGTATTCATTTCGGGAAATGTAGTGCCTGCTTGTTTTGGGATTTTTATTGGATTTAAAGTGTAAAACTATTCCATAACTTTATTTTAGGCCACAATATTGAGTGAGTCACTGAATCATTTACTCAACTAATTCCATTAAAAACACAGATCCATTTAGAAATGAAATCAAAGTCTATTTTGTGTAAGTCACGGAATCATTCACTTGATTAATTAATATAAAAGTACTGATTCATTTAGGAATCAAATAAAGCCTTCATTTGTGAGTCATTGAATCGTTCACTCCACCAATTCATTCAAAAACACTGATCCATTTAGGAATTATCTCTTCGTGTGTGAGTCACTGAATCATTCACTCATCCAATCCATTCCAAAAGCACTGATGCCTTTATTAATGCAACACAAATGTTTATTCATGAGTGACTGAATCATTAGCTCAGCCAATAAATTCAAAAACACTGATCCATTTAGAAACAAAACAAATCTTTCTTTGTGAGTGAATCATTCATGCAACCAATTAATTCTAAAACACTTATGCATTAAGTAACGAAACAAAAGTTTTTATTTGTCAGTCATTGAATCATTCGCACAGCCAATTCATTCAGAAACATTTGTGTCAGTACATCATAAATAGAAGTTTTCACTGATATATAATGATTCTATGTGAGTTCTTGTGTCCGGTGTAGACAAGTTGTAACATTGGTTTTGTGTTGTTCACAGAATTAATTGACTAGAAATTACTTACCCTACCTTTAAACTATAAAAAAAAAGTTTGTCGGTGTGTCATTCGCTCAAATAATTCATTTTAAAACACTGATGCATTTAGTAATAAACCAAAAATCTTTATTTTTGGGTCAAATAAAGAGTCTTTGTTTAAAAAAAGTTGTTTATTTAAAAGTAAAAACTAATTACCTATTTACGAATTACTCACTTGTAAATTTTTTTTTAGCTAAATTGCTTTACTAGAAGTAGCTTAGTACACACACACACACACACACACACACACACACACACACATATATCTGCTTTTTATTAATTTGTTCATCAGACTTTAGGAGTCTTGAATCAGTGCTTTAAATCTTTGTCTACAGACCTTTTGCTCAACTCCCACTGTCTCTGATCCAAAGCCACCACCAACACGAAACACCATCAATCATCTTCTCCCTCATGACTTATCTCCTTTTTTTTTAGCATGTCCTTACAAATTTCATACATGCAGAGACCTCTCTGGCTCAGTTTCCCACAGTGCGAACTTGCAGTCATGAGAGAACTTGGTGTGCCGGGTTTGGGAATTATCTTGAAGGATTGTGATGAGGATAAAGAAAGAGGAAGTGGAAGGAAATCTGAGAGGACCAAGACAATTGGAGCAGGCCTTGACTGTTGTTCCCACAAAGAGACACAAGCCCATCTCCTTCATCATCTACTCAGAGACACTGCCTCCTCTGCCTCTCGCGCTCGCATGTCCATCATGCTTTTCATCACCTTCTATGGCTCTCTTTTACTTCCACCTATGATCTCTCATTCATACTTTGGCTTTCTCCTCCTTTTTCCTACTCTTTTTCATTCTCTCTACATGAGCCATAATTTTCAGAACTTATAAATTAATCTCACTTACCACATTTGACAAGTCGATTTTTCCTCATTCATACTTGACACTATGTGAAAAAACTGTGATGGCTGACATAACCGTAGCATTGTTTTGTGAAGAAGAAACAATGATGGCAACAATTTAACATCTTTAGCTCCAGTAGCATAACCTCTAAATCACAGGGCTGTTTCAGAAAGGGTTTACGAAAGGAAAAAAAGAGGAAACATACTTTTTTCTGTGAATTTTAGCACTGCCAGTACAGAATGTCATCCTTTATTGAGTAACAATGGAAACAATGGTGGTTCACGTAATGTTGAAATTAACGTAAAACTACTTTCCAATGTGTAAAAACCATACTTTTAAGTTGGAAGCTTCATGATTATAGAGACATTTAAACCCTTGTGAAAAATGTTCAAATCATTATATTAAAAAAAAAAGTATAATATTAATGAAATAAAAAGCGACTTTGCTGTGCTTGACAAAAAAATATAACTTCTAACAAGTGTACATTATAATAAATTATATTTACTACAAATAAACTTTTCTTTTTGTTTTCTCTGCTTTAAAGGATACACTTATTTTGGTGTATTCATTTGCAAGATGCATAATTACTTTTAAATGGAAACTATATCTAAAAATATATTAAATATTTGTTTGAAAATATTATGGTTTTCGAAGCTGTGATGAAGTGTCTCAAGGGCATGGAACCAAAATAAGGCTTTGATAGTTTGATATTTTGCCTGTGTGCTATATTTGCAGCATTTTTAGTGATCCAAATTTTTTAAGGATCCAAATAAACCTGTACATTAATTAATCCTGATGTTACAAGTATTGATAAAAGAAACTAACAATGTACGAGTCTAAGGATGATTCAGGTGTCTCGTTCTTAGTGTACTGTTGTTTCTTACCTGCTACGTTCATAAAGCACACTCATAGAAATGTGTGCAAAATATACTTAAAATAATTATGGTAGTAAAATCTTAAATTCGAAATATGGGATGGACATCAGTGGCACACACACCAAGCAGAAGCATTTAACCCTTAAGAGTCAAGTCAGCGACTAAACTGAAATATTACTAAACGAGACCAAACTGACCATATATACTTAATACACTCTCTGCTCCTATGGTTCATGATTCATCCGTATATGTCACTCCAAAGAGAAAACATGTTTGTCTTCATCAAAATGTAATCACATCCTCTGCCTCTGAAACTACTTTATATTTTGTCTGGCGTCATCTATTTAATCTTACCACTAGCCAAACAGCAATTTATACACATTTAGGCTGCCGATTTAAATAATGAAAGCTTGGAAAACGTACAATTTTTTTCAATTTTCACAGACGCATACTGGCTTACATGACGTATGAATTGCTTACAGGCTAAATGGGCTTATAGTCGAAGATTTCCTTGGTTCGGCGCATAGGGAGACGCGACGAGGTGGGGTGTTTCATGCCAGCGACTTGTGAGCGCAGGTCACGCAAAGCTGTAACAGAAACGCGAATGTGTCGGTGTAAGAGGAAACGAGGCTTCTGCGCTGGATATGATTACGTTACCAATAGCTGAGCACACTTCTCCCATTGACATCTTAATATCATTCCCAGAACCGTGAAAAAGCGCAACAAAAATATTAATATCCTTTGAGCCCTCCACTTTGTCTTCACTTTCAAAAGCAGGTGTTTCTCCAGTTTTCCAGAGTTTTAATATCGACTACACCAAACAGCTCCAACAGCTAAACCCCCAAATGAAACGTGATGGAGAAAACAGTCGTGCGATGGCTCTACCTCTTCCTTCTTTTAGGAACCAGCGCTTCCATTTTTAACACACAGGATCAAGCTGTTCCTTTCGTCCCGCCCGCAGGAGATTTCCTTTGACACCACACACACACACACACCGTAATATGCCTCTCTTAGATTTCTCCGGGATGTTCAGCTCACGGTTTTCCTTAATAGTCTTCTGGAGGTTAATCTCACCACCCACCTGTGGTCTCTGACAGGAACTCGCGCTGTGATTCCGTGGCCCGTCTTGAGGATCTTACACTTAATTACAGTGTGGAAACTTCTTACTGACTTACTGTCAGGAGAGACAATTAAAGCAGCTGGAAGTGAATGAGGTTTGGAAAAGCCGAGCTACAGGAACCTAGGGAGGTCAAACTGTGAATCCAATCCTGGAAGCAAATTAACGTTAACCCTCGCTATCAATCAGCCATTCATTAGAGTGTTGTATCGCCAACGAGGTTTCTGGAGCACAACAATCGACGTTTTTTATGCAAGCGTGATTATATCCTGGGGCGCAACAGGGCTGATGCTTTTTGAAAGGTCTTTTTTGATTCGTCCTCCCACATCCAGTCTGGGAGCAGTCCTTAGCTACAGGTTGTTATGTTACATTAAATATAAGGGTGGTTCCACAACAAATGGATCACCCACACCCCCGTCAGAGAAGAAAAACCTTTGAAACGGAGTAAAGTTACATTTGGGTGGGAATCATTTTGATTTTTTAAACAGATTTTTGCTCTGAATTTTCATTGCTATATTATTATACATGAATCAATCAATAAATGAAACAAATATTGATTGATTGATTATTTGATGAAGTTGTATTTTAATTTTCACACATATGTCAAAGGATTAATTGATATAGTATATATCTTTCTTTATTTAACACTTCATTTCTGTATTTATTTATTTGCTTATTTGTTAGGTTAAATTTTTTATTTATTCAAGTTTTGTATTTACTGATATATCAGTCAATATCATTTTAGAAAAGAAAATATCAGTCAATCAATATATATCCATACATAAAAAATTTATTTTATTTTTTGTTTTGTTTTAAATTTAGTGAGAATAAGTAAATAAATAAATCCCAATAAATTATTTATTTAAATGCATTATTAAATTAAAATTTGTAGTATACATACCATTTTTATGTATCATTTACTCTTTATGTATTCAGTTTTTTATGTTTTTTTTTTTTTTTTTGCCTTTTTCCTCACTATTATATTATATTATATATCATTTGTTTGTAACCAAATATATGGGACATGTTATGTACGTAAGTAACACTTAAGGTTAAGATTAGGGGCTCGTGGAAGTAACGCATGACCAATAACTACTGAAATTTGCTTTAGTAACAACCACTAACAAGCCTGAAAAGCAGCTAGTTGCGGAAAAACGTTTAAGAGATTTCCCAAGTCCAACAACGGACTTGTCCCAGTATTCTGTTTTATTTTTAACGTCCTGCGGTCTGTAGGATTTCAAAAATAAACCATCTGTGGCGGATCTGGCCAGGAAAGCACAGATTCGGCCTGCTAGGTAATATATGACTCAAGGGTGATCGAGGGTCAAGGCTCTGGTCAAATCTGTAACTGTGGCCAAATCTGAAATTCAAAGGGAAATTTACAGCCTGTCTCAAATCTATCACTTTGCCATCTGGCTGCTGAGGATGACGGGAAAAAGGGAAAAGGACTATGTCTTAGTTTGGGGGGCAGCCATTGATCACCATGCGAGCTCAAATAAAGCCGTTTTCTTCCACATCAAAGCTCCTAGATGTACAATTGTTCCTTCCTAGGCTGCCAAACGGCGCCGCTTCAGAGAAATCTCTGAGGAGAAACAAGGAGGCGAAGAGTATTTCATTGAACAAAAGCTCTTCTCGATAAAAGTAGGCCTGGAGGACTGTTGGTGATTTCACTCGCTGCTTACCTCATTCCTACTGTTTACTTTAACGAAAACACCGCCGAACTTTCCTCTCAGATCATTAGGCCTAAAACTCCAGTGAAAGAAATAGCATGTGACGCTTAACATGTGGGTGGTCGGTTGTAATTTCGATCGCCCAAATAGATGGAGTTCATTCGATTCCAATCATTTTTACTTGACATTTCAATAATAATTAGAGAAAGCACACAATGAACCGGGAGCTGTATGTAGACTCTGGGGAGAAAATATGCCACAGTGGGCACTAAATGTCACGCTTCATCCGGATTGGTCTGCGAAATTCCATTAAAACAGTCATTGGCACTAATGATGACAGGTGCCCTAAGTGACATATTTCATAGCATCGAACAGTCACAAGGCCTCATTTATGCCTTTTGACGTCATTGCCATTTCCAATTCCGTCTCGCACCCATCTTAAGACGGGTCCCATTTGGCCCGCGGAGCATGAGCTTCATTTCAAGCTCTCACTCCACAGCGGTGAATAATGGAGTGAACGGTGCTCATCAACATGCTAATGATCAAGTGCCGAACCCCCCCTTCTTCCACATGTATGAAATCCCATTACACCGATCAATCAGTGCCTGGCACCAGGGCTACAGCAGTGACTCACAGCTGCTGGAATAGGTGTTATGGTCCACGAGACGGAAGCGAACATTGTGACTGCAGCTTCGCCGAAAGGTTGACTTTGTGCAGGTTGAACCATCTGAGCTGTGTCATCTCATCACTAAGGGTTATTTCCACCGGATCTCGCTGTTACGCTTTAAATCCAATTTTCTCGACACCTTTCGTGATAATGGTCTCCTGCAAATGATATAGACGGTTAAGAAAGTGGCCGAATGACGAAAGAACATAATGCATTCTGTTGCTGCTGCTGATGCTGGCTTATTTAACAGAAAAACAGTTGTTAGAAGCTGTGTTGTGTGCAATTGCGAGTATTTTAGTTTTGATGTTGCTTAGAACCCTTGCACCATTACAGAGGCATTGTGTTACAGCTAGTGCAGTCAATCTATAAAAACTAATTAATCACACATTTTTTAAATGAACTTTTATATTGCAATTATTCCACATTAAACTTTCAAATTAATGTAGTAACAACATCAAGACAGTATACACTTTATCGCAAACGCTTGAATGCAGTTGTTGCTGTTAAGGGTGGCCCAACCAGTTATTAAGTTTAGGGGTCAAGTACTTTTTCACACATAAACAGAGAGTATGCTAGTATGCATGCCAAGAAGCAACTAGTCAATAGTGAGAATTGGTCCCCAAACAAAAAGTTGAAATAACAAATCTAATGGCTTTAAGAAATGTATATATCATTGACTAACAACCTTTGGGCTCACAGTAGAGCTGTCTTTAAAGGTTTTTAAGTTACCGTAAAAAATATATATATATTTCCCTCTGGAGAAAATGAATGCTGTTTTTACTCCTGGAACCCATCTGTTGCAAAATAGATTCCAACAAAATTGCATCCTAACCATTGTAGCTGTGTTGTAGACTTTCTTTAATCTCATAGAATTACAATGATTATTAAAACTTCAAGTGATGGCCTTTACTCATGTCACGTCTGGACATTTCAGACTTTACTCTCCCCAGGCATCGGGATCAAAGAATGGATTATTTCTGGGCTCCTAGCCCTACTTTTCTCCGTTTACCTGGCAACCTGCTATCATTCACACAAGAAACATATTTGTATCATGTTAGCGTTTGTGAAAGCTTGAGCTGTCCAGTTTCTTAGACAGATGTTCCAGCTCCCGCTCTCCGAAGGGCAGTGTCAGGCCCTCAATCTTTCACGATCCATAAAGGCTTCCCTAGCACAATAAATCTGCCTGGACTTGACGTCTCTGTTTATACAGTTACCCAGAGACTCCGGGGTCAAGTTCACGTGAGGCAGAGGCCACCTCAAACCATCCGCATCAGCTCCTCAACAACACATGCTTCCATTAGGAGATGATCTTCTGATTTAAATCAATCCTGCATGTCTTCTCATTTCCTAAAAGACCAACAAACATGTCAACGAGAAAACAAGACTCTTCCATCACTCCTCCTCTACCGATATCTGCCGTGGTTTGTGCTATCAGTCTTTTCACACAGTAGTTCATTTATTTTTCCCAGCTTTGTGTTTTGAATTCAGCTCAGTCAAACCCAAACAAAGCTTGGCATTGCCACTCAGGGTTATGTTTATCATATTCCACCAGTGTCTCAGGCTGCCATTATGCAAAAACCAACGCCAGATCATTTACATGTCAGTTTTAGAGGCCGCGAGTTAATTCTTAGCTGAAAATTGGCACTGCTATTGTTTTAGATGTTTAATGAGAACTATTTTTGGTGGTGTTTCAAAACAATTGGACCTTTCTAACATTTGATCTTTTGAAAGTGCGTACTGTCATTGTCCTGATGAAAGAACAGAGGGTTAGGGTTATGTTTGGCTAATGGTTGAAGGGAGTACTCCAAACATAACACGATCAGACGGCCGTTTAACACGCTCTAATCAGACTGTGTGATGTCAGTGGTACTTCAAGAATTATACTTCAAGGTTTGTTTTCGCTCCAACTACCTTCATTTCCTTCCTTCACACTTTCTGTTTTCTCTACAATTGATGTTGGTGCAGTATTAACTCAAAATGCAATTTTTACTGTAATTTTTACTAGAGATCTTATGGATGGACATTTAGTTGACATAAATTCCAAATGAGATATTTAGTCATAATTTAGAGTTTTTTAATATTCACAGTTATGAAAAGTTACACAAGGTCAAAATAAAGCTTTTAATTTTGTGACATATAAAGTTGAAATTTCAATAACTCATTAATGTCAAAATTATTAGATGTAAATTAACAGTTATCAGATGTAGTCACAGCTGAGAAAATACAAAGTGGCAGTGGCAAAACTATGAGAAGTAAAGTCATAATTGTGAAATATATATATTGTAACAATTATGAGAAATTGTAATTTTGTTTTAGAAATGAAGTATTACGAGAGATAAAAAAGTATAAAGTGAACAGATGTAGTCACCACTGAGAGAACATAAGTTACAATTAGGAAAATTCACGATTTAATAATGAGAAAAACTAAGTTGCATTTGTGAGATATCAAGTTAATATTCTGAGTAATATTAACCTATAGTAAAATTGTTAGAAATATAGTCACAGTTACCAGATTTATTCACCACTGAGAAAATATAAAGTCACAGCTTTGACTTGTAGTTACAGTTATCAGAATTTAAGATATTAAGTCAAAGAACTGAACAATGAATCAAAACATTAAGTAAACATTAACGCAATATTAAATAAAACGAAAGATATTTATGACATTTCTCATTTGAAAATTGATGTCAATTTTAATGTCACAATTATGAAAAACAGTGTCACAGTACAAGATGTCGGAACTAATGTAAATTATAGTGAATTTATAATATGAGATATAAAAATGACATAGATTATTATTTTACTAGATTTTGTAAAAAATAAGATGAAAACTCTGAGATGTGAATTACATTCACAATTACGAGAAATAAAGTCACAGCTGTCAGATTATGAATCCTAAACTAAGGGGGAAAAGTAATATGTAGTTTAACAGAATTATTATTCATAATATTAAGGAAAATGAATATGTGAAGTCATAATTATGAAAAATAAAGTCAACTGTAAAATATAAAGTTGTATTTGTGAAAGCAAAATATTTGATAAATACTGTTATAATTGTGAGCTATAAAGTGAGAGGTGAAGTGACTTTGATCTTTTCTTCTTCTTCTTCTTGACTCTGAGGCAGGAACAGGTTTACTCTGGTTTAGTGCAGCTCTACGTGATGCCCCAGTCTAAATGAGGTCGATGACCAGTGATCTTAATAGGAAGTGTTTGGCTTCAACTAGAAGGTACTCACATCAAAACACAACGCGGTTTCAGAAAGAATGAATTATTTTGCGTTCCACTGAACTATAATCAAGATGAAAAATATACTTTCAAGACACTTTGCAGCCAGATAAAAATGAGAATTCCTCTCCCAGACATTCCTTTCTTTTCTGTTGGCTTCAGACATCGCTACAGTTTATGGCAGGGATTACGATATGCACCCCAGACACTGAAGTGATGCACTAAACGCATCCTTTAGGGTAATGAAAGGCTTCACTTAGAATTTTGTAACTTATTAGAATCTTAATCTTGTTTTGATTGGTTTCTCAATGTAAATGGAGATATAAAATCTGATGACAGGTTTTGGCCCGCAGGAGGACATTGTTGCAACACCTGCAAAATTAGTGCGGACATGCTCAACAACTCATCACAGATTACTAAAAAACTATTTGTATTTTCCCAAGACATTTTTAGTAATAACGCATATCTAATTTTTCATATTTGAGCATGATAGAAAAAAAAAGAAGACCACAGACCAAATACCTGAAACAAAAAGTTCCATTCCAAGCCACAGCCTCATTCCTCACAATAAATACTATCCACAGTCAAGTCAAATATCAGACATTAATCATGGAAGGAAAGTTATTTGACTTATTTATTGATTTTTGACTGGTTAAGGGTTGATCATTTTGTAAGACAGCTGAAGTAAATAGCTATACATGATGTATGTAAACTGGAAGGATCTTACATTGTTCCACATTGCAAATGTGGACCTCAGATTACTTAAACTGCCAAGAGTTACCTTGTGAAAAGATGTGTACTTATCTGTACCGAATGCGCACTTGTATTGTGTTGTAAAAGTGTTAAAGTGTTAAATCCCATGAGCCAGTATTTTATTCACAATAAACCAGATGACACTGTAACAAAATGTAAGCTGATTTCGAATCTGATGCCTGCTACAGATCTCAAAATAGTTGAGATGGGGCCGTGTTTACCATGATATAGTATCTCCTCTTCTCTTCTAAACAGTGTGAAGATGTCTGGACTTCAAGATTTCTGGTGTTGGAATTTGGTCCCTGATAGGTTTCTAGCTGTTGAAGAGTTTGTTGTTGTCTTTGGCGCATTTTTCGTTTAATGACGTGGCAAATGTTCTTTATAGGTAATAGATCTTGACCGCAGCAGATCAATTCGGCACCAGACTCTTCCACAACGAAGCCATGCTGTTGTTGGTTTTGCATTGTCCTGCTGAAATACACAAGGCCTTCTCTGAAATAGATGTCATCTGGTTACTCTAAAACCTTTATATACCTTTCAGCATTCATAGTGCTCTCCAACACATGCAAGCTGCCCATACGTATGCACATAGGCTTTTGAACTGAACGCTGATAACACGCTGAAGGTCTCCTCCTCTTTAGCCAAGAAGACACGGCGTCCGTGATTTCTAACAAGAAAGTCAAATTTGGACTCGTCTGACTATAGAACACTTTTCCACTTTGAAACAGTTAATTATCAGTAAATTATCCTCAGCCCACAGGACATGTTCTTCTTCTAGACCATGTTTATATGGCTTCCTTTTTGCATGATAGAGCTTTACTCATCATCTGCAGATGGTATGGAGGATCGTGTTTACTGACAGTGGTTTCTGGAAGTATTCCTGGGCCCATTTAGTCATTTGTCAGAATCATGTGATGAGTGATGAGTGTCGTCTAAGAGTCCTGAAAACCACAGGCATCCAACAAAGGTCTTCGGCCTGGTCCCTTACGTACAGAAATTTCTCCAGTTTGTGTTTTGATGATGTTGTGCACCATTGACCTTTGCAATTGGTGCGTTTTTTACACACTCTTTCACAGATCGGAAAACCTCTGCCTCTCTGAGACTTCACTTTTACAGCTCCTCATGCGCATTGAGTGGATAAAAGTATAAATCTCTCAGTTTAAACATCTGTTATCTTCTCTACCTTCTGTTGTGAATAAAATATTGTCTTGTGTGATTTGAAAGTCTTTTACCTTTTATTTTAATCAAATTATATTTTGTGTATCATTTAAATCATTATGTTTTAATATCGCGTTGCTTAAAAGAAGTACTTTGGTGTGGTGACTAACATATAAAGCATATGTAAAACACAATACGATACTGCATTTGAAGCTAATGTACTTGAAAAACATTTCAGCTCCATCAATACATGTGGGTAAATAAATATTTTAAATACACGACATACATGTTTCGATAGAAAAAACATTAAAGTACATTTTAGTTGAGAAAAATTAGCTTATGATGATAACATCAAGGATGAAACAAGCACTATTACATAAAAGATGTACTTAAGTGTGTCAAAAAAACTAAAACTAAATCCATTACTCTTTATGCTCTAAAAACTAAATGCATTAAATATATATTTAACTGCAAAACTGCAACATGCATTTATGTCTCTGCAAACATACACTTAAATAATACATTAATAGTAAGAATATACTTAAGTATTATGTAATATGCTTTTTAAAGGTATTCTGAGTTATGTCATGCTTCTGCCTGTTCCAATATACTGTGTTATATTTCTATAATAAAATGCTTCTACTTGGTTGTCCTTGGATTGCAATACCGGAGTTGCATGCAAAAATTCAGTAATTCAGACTTAAAAGATTTTAATCAGGCATTTCTCAGCCATGAAATGCACTTGGTTTGTGTTGGAGAGGTTGCAGTCCGGATATCAGCGTTACATAACTGGGATTTCTATAATTTTCAAACTGTTCTGAAAGAATCATGAATGAATTCTTTTCAGATAAACACACACATACATAAAATGTGACTAATGTATAAATGCCTTTCTCGGCCTTGAAAACAACACATCAAGTTAAGCGAGGAATCCAGCGCTTCGTGCCACAAAAAACTATCCGCTTTCCCAGCGATTCGAAATCATTTGCTTAGGAAAAACGTTTAGACATCCTCAAATGAGACGTGGATTAGCAGATCTTTTCTCAGTGTTTTGACAATAAATTCACAGCTATACTGACCTCTCTCTGATTTCCCATGATGCTTGTGTGGAGAGGTAACACTGGGCCAGGGTCAGGTGCTGACGTGCCTCTGTTGTTGAGTCTTTTTCTCAAAACGGGGGCAAGTGCCAGCTACCTGATAGCAGAGCGCTGAGGCTGTGTGGCCGTGGATGTGTGAAAGTGACCCAGCTGGCCTGTGTTTGGAAGACAGAAAAGGAATGGAAGGAAAAGCGTGCCGCATTACAGAGAGCGTTTAAAAATCATCTATCATTCTAAATTACAAGCTTTTTGGTGGAATCTAACTTTTAGCATTCAACTATTTCATTATGAGCCCACATGCTGAAGGAAAGCTACAAAAACAACTAATGTGAGTGCTGAAAATTCTGTAGTCATATAGTCACCCCAATTTATTTCACACCTGTATGACTTTTTTCTTTAGTGGAACACAAAAGAAGATTTATCTTCAGTACATTGTGTCAGCTTTTTACGTAGCTAATTGCTAAAACTGGCAATGAAATATAGGAAAATGTAAAAAAAAATCTAAGATAGAGAGATAGTCTAAGCAAACGTCATTAATAAGTTCATAAAATCACTCTGTGCTTCTGAAGATTATAGACTTCGCTTAAAACAATGAGGTAACGGTTCTCAAAATATACAAATTTGCCAATATAAATATGCACGTGTCCTGTAGAGAATATCTTCAACTGTAGCATGTGACATTTTTTGCTGCATTGCACGCTTTCTGTGGATCATTTTCTAAATTAACAAAAGATGGGATATGGGATAAAAAAACAGTGCGCAGTCGTGTAGCCTCGTGTCTTGGCTCAACTGACTTTATATGCAAAGCGACCGTGCCTCATTATATCTACAGTGAGGCTGAGGGAAAGGTTCTTAACAGATACACGCTCTAAAAATATGCTGTGACATTTTGCTTTATTTGATGTGCAGTTCTCTATCTCTTGATAGAACTGGGGAGAAAAAAAAAAAAAAAAAAGAAAATGTGGAGAAGTGTGGTAATAAAAGGTCACATTGTGAGCAGAGATTAACAACGATGGATAGACGGATAGAAAGATAGGTAGAGCAATATTTATTTATTTTAGCATATTTAATGCACAGCTCTATCTGTGCGCTTCTCTAAAGAAATGCCTATCCTACCTTTAACTGATTGCTGTGACAACTGGAATCACTTTCATATTATGTAATTAATTTGATTACATATAGAAGATGTGCACTTCTCTAGCAAGGTCACTATAGTCATTGCTTATTTGCGTGATTGAACTCTGCTCCCAAATTGTTATATTTAGTACAACAGCACAGGACTTGGGTTCTTTCCTTGTTTCATCACACTGCGTTCACAGGTTTCCAGTCCAGAGCGTGCAGGCGATGTGAAAGTGTGAAAAGGAAAACCTGAAGTGGAGCTGGAAAATCCTGACGGTTTACACTCTTTTGGAGCTGTTCTCAGAATCGGTTTTGTTACGATTTTTGTCACATTGTGCTGAAGCGCAGTGAAATGAAGGTCTGATATTTTATGCTTTCCAAGTAAAATGCTGAGATAAAGTTAAAGTTGCAGGCTGTATCACACAAAATGACTGTTTTCTGTGAAAGCATCACTTCCGAGCAATGAACAGATAGTGTTTTTTTTTCTGAAGGCTGAGGCCGGTTTCTGAACTGATAAGGCTGTTTTGTGTCAAGACAGATCTGATGAACACAATCCGATGCTTTGTTGATAACGATGTCAAAGGAAGTGGTGTCTCTTTTATATATTTCACATGATAAAACATGTTACTTTGCTGAAATTTTGTAGTAATATGATCAGTTTAAAATGGTGCAGTAAATCTGGCCAGTGTTACTCAGCTGACAGCCTTTAATTTAATTTATTTATTTAATTTTATTTTTTGCAGAAAGTTGGTTTCACTTGATTGTATTACGTTGCTTCCTTATGTTACGTTTCTTGACCCTTTCCCTGCATCAATACACACTTAATGAGAAAAAAAGATAACTGCATGCATCTGAATGTATTTGGAAAGGAGAAAACTGAAATAATTACTTTGCATAAGTATTCATACCCTCAATACTGAGTTGAAGCTGTGGTTACAGCCTGAAGGTTTGTGTGGGTTTTTTTTGGACAACTTTGCACATCTGCAGATGGAAATATTTTGCTATTCTTCTCAACGGATCCATGTTGGATGGACCATCAGTGGAGAGCTATTTTCGTTGGGTTCAAGCAGAGGCTCAGGCTTGGCCACTCAAGGACAATCACAAAGTTATAAGCCATTTATGCATTGTCTTAGCTGTATGTTTGGGGTCATTTCTCTTTTAAAAGGTGAACCTTCTTCCCAGTCTGAGATTCTGAATGATTCTTTTCCAAGTGGACTTTCTTCCCTGAAGAGAGGACTGAGACTAGAAACTCTTCCATAAACCCCAGATCAGTGGAGTATTGCAGCGTTTGTACCTGTATGTTTTATCATTTCAATAAATGTTCTTTAAGCTTCTTCCATCTGAGTGATTGTGGGTCACAGCTACAGTGACCATCAGCCTCCTGGTCACTGCTCTAACCATGACCCTTCTCCATCGATTGCTCGGTCTTCCATTAAGGATATAATGGATATAAGGATATAATAAACTATCTTTATGGAACATGATTATTGCTATAATTTTGAACCATACAGTGTATTTTTGGCCATGTTGCTACAAATATACTGGTGTTACTTATGACTGGTTTTATGGTCCAGGGTCACATACGAACCTTCAAAGCAGCAGATTTTTTTTTTTCTGAAATCTGTCTGTGACCTCAAGGATTAGCTTTTGCTCTGACATTCGTTTTCAGCTGTTAGACCTTATATAGACAGTTGTGCCTTTTTCTAAATCGTGTCCAATGAATTTAATTTGCCATAAATTGACTTAAAGTTTTGAAGGTTAAAGTGTAGAAACATTTCAAAGATGATTCAGAAAAACTGGAATGCACCTGAACTAAATATGGGTCAGCAATTATGCACTGTAATTTGTATTTATTTGAATGCTTTTAATATATTTGCAAATCTACTTTTTGTGTAGTCATCATGGTGTATCGATGGATTTGGGGGAAAAAGTAACAGAAAGCAATTTAACATAATATAACAAATTGGTTATAAACATTTATAGTGTTATAAATAATTGTTCTTTTATATTTTTTATTGATACAATGAATGTGCAACTGTTTTAAATACTGCTAACATTTCAGCAGCTAAACATCATATTATGATACAATATGATTTCTGAAGGATCATGTGACACTGAAGACTGAAGGACTGATGCTGAAAATTCAGCTTTGCATTTTCAATATTCAACTGGTAACAGTTATTTTATGTGTGTGTGTGTGTGTGTGTGTGTGTGTGTGTGTGTGTTAAATCAATATGTCTGTTTTTGAACCCTAGACCATCAGTTTAGACAGACTGGATCATCACAGCGATGCTGTCAGGAATGAGCTGAACTGGAATCAGTGGAATGCGTTCTTCACATCTGTCTGTTCTTCTGCAGGAGTAACATAAGACGACATGAAAAGCTCTGCGGTGCTGTTGAATTTGACTGAGGTCCAGTTCAGACTGTGGGGAGGCTGATATCAGACATCAGCAAAGTGCTTTGACAAATGTGTTGTAGGCTGTTTACTTTCTGGCTGAGAAAACATCTTGGATGTCAAGTGAAGGGATCGCTGGTGATCCCGTTGTTTTGATGATGAATGTTTTTCTTCTGATTTCCACTGAATCACTGGACTGGAAAGGTTCGATTTCACATCAATATCTGGCTTCGCTTTAATAACATTTTTAATTTAGCCGTTTTACGTAGTTGTTGTTGCGCGTCTCAAATGAATTCGTTTATTTACCGGTTCTAAATGAAAAAGCGAATTCAGGGTGTTCTCAGACTTTTGGCTCCGCCTGAATCTGCGTCCGTGAACTCTTCCTCTTCAAAATGAAATCATATGTGTTGTTCTTCAAGGAAGCTGAAGAGTCATCTTGAATTAGCATAAAGTATTTTTCAAGCTCTCGTATCAGCGATACGCTTTCACTTAAATGAATAAAAACACTGGTATATGAGCCAGACGGTAACTTCACTTAAGCATTTTGGCCTTGGCTTGTTTTTCCTCTCTGAAATAAAAGAACAGTATGTTCTCAGTCATGTTTGATCAAGGTCATGGTCAGTCCTGCCTTAATATTTTTCGCAGCATATCAAAACGTCCTTCATTGCTTCTTTTAACCTTTGACTTTTCCGTGAGGCAGCCGGACAGCGATGATCAATAGTTTATCCTTATTTCACCAGGGTTTGCATTATAAAATGTTGGGTATTTTATTTACAGTTTTTGCTAATTAGTCAATAAAGCTGTTATGAGCTAAAAATATATTTTAAAAGCTGTAATTAAAATTACAGTAAGCTTATATAAACTTACAATCCTGTGGAAAGGTTCTGGGATGCTGACTTTTATAGCTTGCAATTCTGACTTCGTTTTTGCAAATTATGAGAAAAAAGGTCAGAATTGTGAGATATAAAGTCACAACTGTCACGTCTTTGGACTCTTTTGTTGTCGTTTTCGTCTAGTGCCATGTGCTCTGTGTGCCCTACCCCTCCGTTCCTGTTAATTGTATCATTGTCTTCAGCTGTTTCTTGTTAATTTAGTCATTTACGTTGTGTATTTAAGTCCTGTGTGTGCTTGAGTTCACCTTTGTCCGATCGTCAGGGTTTTATGTTCTGCCTGCCTGCCTATATATTATTATTTTCTCCGTTTGAAGAGAATTAAATCTGTTAAAGTTTAATTGTTCGCTCCGAGTGCTCCTTCACACCAAACCTTGTTTTCATTTATAAAAATATATATTTGAGCTGTGTTTTATAGATAAATGCAGCTCAAATTCCACCAGAATATATATGAAGCTGCAGATCTTAATACTTTTACAAGGTTAGGTCCCACTGTGTGCGTGTTGTAATATATGTAATATATTATTTTACTGTCCTGTTCCTAATTTACACATTAAAGCACTTATAGTAATTGTTTATTTGCTAGGTACCAACCTAAACCCATGCAGTTACCCAGTACTTTCTTAGTTACGTACAATGTACAACTTTTTTTCGCTGTCCATGCGCACTTTTAAGTACTAATTGAAGCAGTTCGGTGTGTCGTCCGTTTAAAGGGTGGCAGTGTTTACAGATGTTTGTCAGTGGCTCATTCTCCTATTCAAGTCAATTAGCACCGTTGTCCCATGTGTGCAGGAATCAGCGTTTCTGTTTGCAGAGCTCAGTTGACATCCTAATCTAGTTTTAGGTTTGACAACACCTTGCGCAACTAGTTTCTCCCTCCCTCTCGAGCTTTGCGCGCACTACACTTAGTTCACAATCGCAAATGCTTATTTAAAGGACTTTTAGACGCTTTTTGTTTTCAGCCAATCAAAAATGCACCAGTCGTTTGTGTACAGCACAACCCACCAAGCGTATTTATGTGGATCATCATCAGTTAGCTGCAAGTCCTTTTCTTTGCTCTATATATTTTTTCACTAGAATGAATACATGCATGTTAAATAATGTTAAAATGCATTTGAAATTGCTTAAATTGTACACCGAAACTATTTTTTATTTCAATTTCCCCTGTGCTATTAAAAAAACCCAAAGCGCCTTTTGCAATTCAGGTCAAAAATTGCTCGTAACTGTTTTTGCTATATAATCGCTTGTAATTTAAATTTTTGTCAGTAGTTTTCTTTCCATATGGATAGGTTTTGTATTTCTTTTTGCAACCAGTTGATAGGACTCACGCTGATCTGAGCTTCAATCTGTTTTTTTTATTAATATTAGCTTAAATCGGTCAACTTGCTTTCTTTCAATTAGGACATGGTTCTGTGTGTTTTTAAAACTGATTGTAGGCCTAATTGTTCTGAGGAAAAAGTTCATGTCAGTGTAAAATAAAGACTATAATAGTGCTTTGGTGTACGTGTGTGTGTGTGTGTGTGTGTGTGTGTGTGTGTTTGTGACATATACGAGGACACCATTTTTTATGAAGGCATGGATAAGGCATAGATATTACAAGGGGAAGGTGACTTATGAGGGCATTACCCAATGCCCCCATATTTCAAAACCCTTATAAATCATACAGAGTGAATGTTTTTTGAAGTAAAAGTGCACAAGTAACCCTAAGTTAAGGTAAGGTGTAGGGTTGGTGTAAGGCAATATCACATGCGGTTTGCACAGTATAAAAAGGATTACCCCATGCAATGTCTCCACAATTCACAAAAACAAACGTGTGTGTGTGTGTGTGTTGGCACAAGTATGTGTGTATCCATGCATGTACAGGCCAGAGGCTCCTGAATACTAAACGTTTCTCTTATTGTCAATCTTGTTCATCATATGCAAAGTATGGTAATTTTAGACCAATACATGCACTGATAAATGATACGTCGGTTTCAAAACAAGCTGAAAGAAAAATCTAATTTTGGTAATTATATGCACAGGTTGGTCCCAAAAAAGTATAAAAGTGATTAAAAAACTCTTTTTATATATCTATATCAACTCTTTTTATATATCAACATATCATCAAAATAAACCAGGCACTCCTAACCACTCACAAGATGTGGTAAGATTATTTATGAGATGGAACTACATACGTTATATGTGAACAATTATTCACTACAACTTTTCTTATTAATGGGTAGTAAGGTTGTTAATTTTAAGTACTGGGTAGAATTAAGGATGCAAAATAAGGTAAGGATGCAAAAAAGGTAAGGTATATATATATATATATATATATATATATATATATATATATATATATATATATATATATATAAATAAAAAAAGGCATGACACCTCGATGCTTACCTTAGCATGCTGCACTTGCACAATTTATTTTATTAAATTTTTTTAAATGCATTATAAATGAAGGAGCATCCTCTGTTTGTCTGGCCGCAGACTCTGAGCTCCTGCTGCTCTTTGATGGCTCGCTACTGAATTATTATCACTGCCAGCCGTTTGCTCCTCTCTGTCATTAGCCTGAGACAGCCCTGATTTAACCAGGAACTCCGGCACACTACTTCATGTCATCTAAACTAGCACCTTTTTCATTTTAGGACAGAGGAGGTGTGTGAAATGCTTCTGAAGGGTCTGGAGTTTGCGAGGTTGTTGATGTTTTCTTGCACGTGTGTGTGTTGGGGCGCTGTGGTTATGTGTCATACACTAGTAATGGTTCATGATGGCTGGTCCACCTCCTCCAAAACCACCGTGGTTTAACTCAAACCTCTGCATGCAACATGCTTTATATAGACGCCATCTGGTTCTCTGTCCTGATAATCATAATTTAGCATGCAAACCGTCTTCCTTTTTTGCTCTAGACTTCTCTTAGGTGGCTTTTGGTTGCTTCTGTTTCCGTCGTGATTGTGTATTGTAGGGCTTGTGCTTTGTTAGCATCGTTTTAGTTCACAAAGAAATCACAACCAACACTTTTCTCATGTTTTAGTGTACAACATTTTAACTTTAATGGTGAAGCAAAGGACAAAATACTGTAGAATAAATTAGATAAAAAAAAAATAGCCACAAGCACATTTTTGATTTGTACAACAAAGCAATGCAACATATTGGTATCTTGATTTCCATATATACAGAATAAAAAATATATTTTTTATTCTTAGTCCACTTATTTCAGTGTCAATTATTTTTTAATAACAACGAACAAACAAACAAAAACAAACAAAAACATATACAACATGTCTTTCTTTATATATATTTTTTTCTGAATTTGTATTTTCTTTTCCATTTTAATAGTTCTTTTACGTCGTTTTGTATGCATTCCCATCAGGATCATACTTAAAATAGTAAACTTTTCTTAGTCCGAAATGTAACACAAAATCTTTTTTTCTTTTCTTTTTTCTTTTCTTTTCCCAAATTGCTTCATTTTTTTTTTTTTTCAACATTGCACAGTGGTAAAAATATTTAATGTCGGGAAGCGGAAATATTAACATCTGCGAAACAAAAGCTTTTTTTTTTTTTCTTTTTGGGATCACTCCGGATCCTTTTAACATTTGGTGAGAAAAATCGCAAATACCTAAATAGTTATTCATCTCCCAATTACACAAGTCATTAAATATTAATGCTGCACATTCACTTTTGTAACAATTCATAATTAAAAACAAACTTTAAAAGGTTGGTTTAAGTGCTGTTTTAACCATTTAGATGGCCAGTCGCGCATTGGACTGTGCAGCAGTGCAAAAGCACACACAGGAGTGAGCCGCTGTGGGACATTGAGAAACGGTTTTAAAGGTCTTTCGGTTTGCTAACCTGGACATCTTTGTAGGGAGAACAAAGCAATCTTCTGAAAGACAAATTGGTATCTTCTGAACAACTGTTCAGAGACAGCCTAATATGGTAGGCAACGCTAACCTAAATTCTTTGGTGTTGAGTAAAAAACCAAAACACTATTTTGTAAAATGCATGTGTATACATGGTCCTCTGATATAGTGCTAGTCATCTCTGCCTTCCCCTCAAACCTCCCTGTTTATTTTTAACAATCTCATTTGTTAGACTCATGCTATGTAGGTACGTCTGTTCTGAAGTGCTTCTAGTCTTTCTCTATAAACATATTTGTATATGTGGCTACGCTGATCAAAATGTTGATATAGTGCAAAACTGTAAACGTTTTAACGTCTCTTTTTTTTTTTTTTTTTTAAGATAACAAAAAAATGTACAGAAATCAAAATAACATTATTAACAGAATAATTAGAATAATAATAAAGAGAAATGTTTGGTTCCAGCAGCCCGTCAAACTTCTTTCAAGTATCTCTCAACAACACACGAACAGACATGCACACAAACGTACACAAATACTCCCGTAGAGGCACACTGTACATACACGCACTTTTGTACACGGACACACACATCGAACATATACGTAAAACATACGTACAAGGTATAAAAAAAAAGTCAACAACGTTAACTTTTTTTTTTTTTTTTTTCTCTTTTTTTTTTAGTTTGTAAAAGTAAATAGTTAAGAAATAAAACAACACCTCGATGAAAAATATATCGTAATACTTGACAAGTTGCATAGTTTTGAGATTTTTTCTTTTTCAGGCACCTCATCTACGTCATCTCTCTTCCCGCAGTGCACGTCTGCGCTGCAAAGTAGGCCGCATAAATACTCTCCGACCTCGCTCCCTTTGCTTTGTAACAAAAATATATTATATTTCTTTTCTCTTTTTGAAAGTGCCACAGAGATTACTCTGAGTTACAGATACCCATTGGATTCTAAGATGACCACGCACAAGTGGTCGAGAGAAAGAGAGGCCTGTCTACGTGAGAGTTTGTCTTGAGGCAGTGAGATAAAGATAGAGGAGCTCTCCTCTCCTCTCTCTACATCTCTTCTTTTTCATTCATTCTGGAGCTGCGGCTCTCGCCCCTACCAGCCAGCCATGTCCCTCCTACCCTTCCTCTTCCCGCAGTGGAATTACGAGCAGCCGCATTCTTCTACGATCATGTTCTGGATGTCCTTTTTGACGATTTTCTGCTCCTCGTTGTAGTAGAGCATGGACATGGCCCGCAGACGAGTCGGCACGCAACAGGACTTGATGTTGGTGAAAGGGCTGTACCCTCGCATGCGGTAGTGATTGATAACCGTGGAGTGGAAGGAAAGCGAGTTTCCGGTGATGCTGGCCACGTGGCTGGGACAGTCGCCCTCGCAGTAGTTGGCGTGATACCCAGAGGGAGCGATGATCCAGTCGTTCCAGCCAATGTCCTTGAAGTTTACGTAAAACTGGCGCTTGCAGCAGACGCGTACCTTGCCGTCGCACTCCAGGCCTCTTTTGCGACGTCTCCGTTGGGACAGATCGTCCATCTGTCGCACCACGGCCATGAGGAATGGCCGGTGGGACTGCTCACGCTCGCCGCCTCCCGGAGTCACGAGCACCGGTGTGGCTCGAGCATCGGCGCACAGCGGGCAGGAGACACGCAGACTCAGTGTGCTTCCCCCGTGCTGCAACAGCGCCTGCACGCTGGCCGAGACGGGAAACGTGTGCCAGCCACTGCGCCGCGTGTCCAACGATTTCTCTGCCAGGACCTTCTCCCCAGCACTTTGCTGCAGGAGCAGCCGGATGGTGACGTTAGCTCGGGTGCGGTTGCCCTTTGGCAGTCGAAGAAAGAGCCAGACGTTGGCTTGCTCCACTAGAGACATCTCACCGCCTTCCTTGGAGATGAGAAAGTTGACAAACCCTGGAGCTTGACCTGAGAGACAGGAAGAGAAGGACACATCAGAGATTAGTCAAATGAGCTATTGTGTTTCACTGTAGCCTGAGGCTCTAGTTGACTTTGCTGCGCTGGGAGTGGTGGCATCGCTGGAGCCCTTCAGCTCTGTGCCAGAAACGACCAGTCTTTCAAGGTTTCCACAGAACAATCTTCTTCTGTTTTGTGCGTCTATTAATAAATGGAATAGATTCATGCAGTCGTGCATCCTTTTCCTGCACGTCAAATCTGTGAATCAGCTGTTCCTACACGCACACTCGCAAGCAAACAATCCCTCTCGTTTGGTTCTTCCTGCACCACCTTTGGAGTTGAAATAATTGAGGGTTTAAAACCAACTTCATCACCTCTCCTGGTAGTTAACTGAGCAATTAAGAGTCTGCTGGCCTGGTAACACATAATGGCCATGACAACTTACAGCGTGCAGCTGGAAGCAGTGATGTGGCATGTGGCTTGCTGTCTCATTGGATTGTAAAAGTCTGTTCCCTTTGGCTTTGATTCCCACCGTGTTATAGACAGAGGCAAGGCCTCTGGAAAATTTCAGCTCACGGATCATTTGGGTACTTCTAAACAAATCCTCTCCATTTACTGATTTAACCAGTTTTTAAGCTACTAAACCCTTGTTGGCTGTTCTTGTAGACTATTGCTTACTTATACTGTAGCTGAGTTCTTGTTAAACTGGCCACCTTGTCGAAGGCTTGGCATACAAATCCTGTATGTCATTGCTAATAGGAATCTATCTAATCTATGACGTACCACAACATATTTACAGGGTTACGACATTATTACAATGGCATTCAGATACGAGTGTGTATGTGTGCAAGAGTGTGGCCCAAACCCATCTGTCCAAACACAAACGCGGTCAAAAAATAATGGGCTCTTTTTTTCCAGTAGTGGCTAACGCATTGTTTCTTTTTTAATCTGCACCCAGTGAAAGAAACGAGTATAGTTAGCATTTGCTTTACTGGGTAAAACCTTCTTAAAATGCCCCTCCAGAACAGAGGCCCAGGCCCAAAGAAGAAAGATCGCCACTGGAGCTTTGCAACTCCGCATGCTTCTGAATATATTTGCCGGAGAGCAAAGAGAAATTTTGAAATTTGAAGAGAAGGACTAAAGAGCCATGCGGTAATCCCTCAACAATAAACACCAATTTAACCGCAAGGGCAGAGTTTGCACAGCTGTCCTGCACACAAAGATGGAGAATAACATTTACACATTCCTCCCCTCCCCCTTCCATGTCTTCAAAAGGGGCGGGTGGCTGTAGTGTAGAATCACCTGGGAACTTAAGTGTGTTTGTGGGGGGGGCAAGGGGATGTCCACTCCTCTTTAAACATGGCTTTAGTTAATGTGTTCTATAATCCCCTTTTCTATCTGGTTTACCTTAGGGGGAATCAGCCTCTTTCATCTCCTTGTTGGCCTCCTGTCATATTGTGTGGCTTGCAATGCCCCAGTGCTTGAAGCTCAAAGAATGCTTTGGCAGTAAAGAAGTCCGCAATCTGAAAGGTTGTTGAAACACGCCTCTTTGGATGGAGTTTGTTTGTACTCTTCCTAGTTAACTCTTATAGAATGCGCTATTTATCTTTGACTAATTTGTTGACATTGCTGATTAAAGGCAACAGGTTTTCCATGCGGATCACATATGATAGTTCAAAGAGCATAGTGCTAACAGGTGCTTAATGGATCAGGTGGAACGAGGAATTCATTCATTGATGTATATTCCCTAGGTCATGCTGACAAGCACTCACATTAAACACCAGAAGGGAAGGACGCTAGGTGCTAACATGAGAACACTTTCTGGATCCCTTCAGGAATTAAAGACTCTTGACCGACTTTCTTCTTTGACCCAACAAGATATTAAATTAGAAATAAAAGTCTGAAGGTGGAAATATGACTCTTTTAATGATGTGTGGGAGTGAATGATTTGAGTTCCTCGCCTGTTATGCAACATATTTCAAACACAGGTCCGTCAGCAGCGAGGATGGATTTCACAGACTAAACTCTTGCGCTAGAGCTTACTGCGAGCCATAACATCACATGACATTCATATATTTCAAACAATAACCAGTTATCAAGTGGATAACGATCACTTGCTACTCTAATGCATTATAAAGCAGATCCAAATCAGATACTAAACCCTCAAAAAATGCAGCAGAGGTGCTCCAAGAGAAAATATACAGAGATCTACACTGCGATCATAAAACATCCTCTGACATTATAATGTCGCTGAACAGACCAGAAAACCACTAAAATTCCTTTCGGTGCACAGCATGTTGCTGCAACGGCATTCATGGCCTTTCCTACATCCCAGCATGAGAAGCAAACAAACAAAAATGTGCAATTAAACCTTATTTCCCAACCATAACACTGTAGAGTCTTGTATACATTCTCCGGAAAGTGTCACTAACACTTCACGATACCACACCTTGCGCCGTAAAGGCCAAGCATGCTTGTAATGCTCTTTCCCAAACTGCCTTGTTCCCTCTTTATCTGGTCCTCATCACCCACAGGCATTTCAGGCACCAACAGTGGAACTGATTTACTGCCCCCATCTAAGTCAGGCACCCCATCCAGCGGCAAAGAATCACCAGCTTCAGACAGCCCCTGCAGGCCAACGCAGCTCCCAGGGAACCAGGAGGGTAACAAGGAGAGTTACTGCTGCCTCCCCCCTACTAACCTTTGGTAAGAATCCACAGAACATGGCTCAAGGCCATGCTGCATAACTGAAGGACGGGCACTTTCAAGACTGCGGCTTAACAAAACACGAGGGACAACCTATATGGATAGTTGCAATTCACATTTTACTTATTTATCTGACTGATTTTTCAGGAATCAATGATGGGTACAGGTTTGAGATGCTCGCTGCTCTTCTGCCCACATCTGCAAGTAATAACCCACTCTCACGAACAGGTTTGGATGATGCATCAGCTGTCAGAGTAATAAATGAGCATAGTTGGCATGATGCTACAGCATCCTTTCTTCACTACAGTACTGTACCTTGAAGCCAAGAAAGCTTTAAGTACCATATTACAAAATGTCACGAGCAGCAAAGTATCCTGCAACCCGAGAAAACTATTTGACCACACTAATGCCAAGAGATCCTCGGCTAACAAGGAGGCTTTTTAATGTGGTCCTCGAATTTGGATTGTGTTTAAAGGCGATACTTTGCGGCTTTTTAATATGTAAGGTTTGGCAAGCTGGCAGCCCCAAAATAAGATTCTTGCTATTTTATTTCTATTGCCTTTAAATAGTAATTCTTCATATTATTTCGCAAGATATTATTCATATTATTTTCTGCAAAGAAATCAGAGTTTGATCTAGCAAAAATAACTGCTTGCACATGAACAATTGGGACATCTTCATTCCTTTTCTGTAACCATTACTGCAGGGAGTGATTATAGGGCTTTCCCTGTGATAAATTGCTAGTAGGAGGAGATCAAAACGAGGAAACGAAGTAAATATTGAGTCATTGTTTCAGAACATGTCAAGCTTTGCATATGCAACCTGCACGCCTGAATGACATCAGAAAGGCCAAACACTGAACGCCCACACACATCCACAGCATCCACAGTGATCTCATCAACACGCCTTCTGTTTGAAGTTCTACACATGGCTTCAGTGGAATTCAGCGACAAAGAATAGTGAACATACTGCATACTATTCACTAGTCTCTGCATTTGTTGAATCGTTATATTTAGTTTGTAAGCAAAGGCTATCCAACGTTTGATGGCCACATTTTATGAATGACCTCTGGTGTACTTTCAAGGTTCAGCAGTAATAGTGACATGTCACGGAAAGAGCAAGTTCTTTAGATAGAGTTGCTTTAAAAAGCGCTTCTTGGTGTTTATTAGCTTAAATGCTGCCATTTCTTACTCTATGCAACTGCCTAAAAGTCTGCAGACTAAAGTTATTCATTATTTGCAGTCATGCTAACATACACAAGCACTGATTGCTCATGTCTTCAGGCTACACATTTAAATTGAGAGTAATCAGTCGTACCATGTCGCGCTCATTCAGATAGAATGATGCATGTTAAAAATAACGATTTAAACAATGTCCAACAATAAATGCAGTATTCTGGTGCCCTTGTGTCTGTCCGCTGATATCTCAAGTGTGATTTCTGAACCTAATCAGCACATAATTTGAGGACAACAGACATGCAAAGAAATCTGAGATCAATACAGTTCCATTAAATAACTTTCCTTTTTAACAAACCATCTGAATTATTGGGAAAACAGCCTATTTATTTATGAATAGTGACTTACTGAATGCTGTTACTTCGTATACCTATATTTAATATCTTTATAAGATATATGTCTACCTGTATGTGGGGCAATTATGACAGCAGATTCTTGGACAAGATTCCAGACAGATAGTGTATGCAGAAGTCTGAGACTTACATCATACACATAATTACAGTTGTCTAAACAACCCACTTAACGCAGCATTACAGTGATGCAGTGCAGCAACATGTGTCTTAAAAATCAAACAAGTATAAAATAAGCACCATGCACAACTATGCATTAAAGTATTTAGAAAATCAATCTAATTACAGTTATGTCTCTGCTTGTGATGCCAAAGCCGAAAAATATCACCTGGTGCCACACTGCAGACTAAATGATGCTTGAACACTAACACTGGAATGGGCCCAACTAGGAGCCACAGTAAACTTTTAGTGTTATAATTGCAATGTTTACAATTGTTGTACTGAAGTAATTTAATTATTAATATGCTAACTTTGAAGTGCAATTAGGATATGTGTAACAAGTAACCAATTCAGTAGGACCATAAGCAGCACATTTTCAAGTTAATCGTAATGTATTATAAATGTATGGACAGTTCTAGTGTATTTATAGCAAAACAATGTATAAAATGTGCGTGCCATATTGGCTTTGACGTTGTTAAAAAGCAACATTTGCGTATCCACTTTTGGGAAAAAAAAAATTAGCATACACACACACAAACACACACGCTTATTTGCGAGGGTCTGAAGCTTTGTTGCATTCCCCCTTGTGGTGGATTTAGAGAACAGTTTTATTTTGAATACTTTTGATAACAGCTAAATCTGGCATTTCGCGCCATGCACGAGAATGGAACTCGAGCGGGAAATCTCACGAGTCACGAGCTAACGGTGAAACGGTTATCGCGAGGTTTCTGCTGGATGTTGATGGATGCTTTTGCACGCTTACCATCGCCCTTCATTTGTAACAAAAACCTGTAAGTGACCATACGGAGAGAAGAAGTATGCAGGCTGTTTTGTTTTGGTCAGATCTTATAATGAAACGTGTTTATGAAATTACCGCCTGATAGGACGTACTGCAGTCTCAAACTATAATTTCAATTAAAGCAAACATTCCACCCACTGCTTATTATAACAATAAGACCATCAAATGACTTATTTTGTAATATTTACAGCCTTGTATTTAAACTTGTTTGCTTTAATGATGAGAAGTATGAGGAAAGTATTATATTTACTTATGCGAATATCTTTAGTTCTTCTGGTGTGTTCGAAATGTCAAAAGATGAGTGATGGAGCCAGACATATCGTTGAAAAGATCGATTGCTGTCCACAGAAATTGAGCTATGATGTACCATGAGCTCAGTTTGTGCCAGGTACTGTTCATAATCTGGCATTTTGCAAGGTGAGCAGTTGAAGGAGATCTTGTAATCCTGATTTATTCATTCAGCCCGAGGGACAGTCCATCTCCCCCCAGTAGTTATCAAATGCCCATAGATAACCAGCAGAGGTTGATGGGATAAATACTTGCGCTCACAATGCACGTGGTAAAAGTTTGATTATAGATTTGATTATTAACAGATTTCCTTCTGTGTCTCATAACTAGGTTTTTGTCATCACTTAAGCATGAGTCAAATTTGTTTTGTAATGTGACAAGCTGTAGTCTGGCACCAAAAGATTATCAGGGAATGGTTCTCATAAACAGGGTTCTCACGGTCATGAAAAACCTGGAAAAATCAGTGCATTTTTAAATTTCCAGATGTGGAAGATCTTAAAACGTCATGGAAATTTCTGTAGCGAATGTAAATGTTATTGCTCTTTGTGAATGCAGTCGGTAAAAAATGATTTTGAGAACACTTTTGCAGTAGTCATAAATGACTCATGGAAAAGAAGAAAAAAACAAAAACGTGCGGGTAACCCTGCATATTGTATATTTTATTAGTTCCAGTGAGTGGATTATTTCATGCGACATCTTGTCTTAAAGGATTTATTCCTTACTCTACTTTGTATACTTATTATTCCATTTTAAAAATGCATAATTCATTTTTATACCTATAATGTCATTCTAAATAATCATTCTCTCCACAAGGCCGCAGTATTACAGTCTCGGCTCGCTAAAATCATGAAACATTCATCTTTCAGACAAGCAATCCAATTGCTCTGTTTGCTGCTTTTTAGGTCTGACACATCTGTTGAGAGCTCCTGCAGCACGCCGCGGCTCTGTGTCACTCATGACCCGTTTGAGCTGCATGACTCAGAGAAGAACCCAATCTCTCCTCACATCATGGGCTTGACAGCACCTTTGAACAGCTCTCACTGCTGCCGACAATGCTCTTTCAGCTGCCTTTGAAACCCGACACAAAGGCAGTAACAGAACAGCCTTCTTTTCCCTCCTATAATACGGAGAAGTCCTTTTTTTATTCCTATGCATTATGACTTTTTTTTTTATCTCTCTATCTCAGCCCTCTTCAGTCACATAGGGACGCTGCATAGGAGACTGTCAGTCCCCAAGGAAGTGCTCCTGTGCAGAGCTTACGGCTAAAAGCCTGGGGGGCCCTCGCAGATAATTACTGATTCTCTAAACCAGCAGGAGGTTTGCAGGAACCGAGAGAGAGAGAGAGAGAGAGAGAGAGAGAGAGAGAGAGAGAGAGAGGGGGAGTGAATTGCCGCAGCTTATTTCTAACTGCTCTGACTTTGTGCGGTGGCAACAGGTTTCCCTGAACTCTTCAGACTTAAGTTGAACAGCTTTATAAACCAACCTCTCCGGTTTCATCCCACGAGGGAAGACCGAACGATTTACTTTAAAGTATCTAAAGACTAAGATCACCCTTTGTTAGAAAGTTGCACTCACCGGCTTCAGCAAACGTGATGATCTCCGTCTGTTCCGCCTGCTCGGTGTCTGTGCGGCTGCTGGCCTCGTCCTCAATCAGGACGCTGCCGTCCTTGGCCACCCGTCCCACGTGTACCTTGCGAATGGCATTGAGGAGCGCCGCTCGAGGCACCGGGTGCGTGATGTTGGGGCGCTCTTGCAGGTGCAGCATGTTAAGTATGTGTCTCTTCACCGCCTCGACCACGTCTTGCTGGGCTCCCTCGTCCTCACCCTCGCCTTTTCGAAGCCGAGCCAGGGCGCAGGAGGGACAGTCCGTGGCTGCCTGTTCGGACGTTGCCAGGCTCCCTTTGGTGACCATGGCACTGAGGGAGCAGGTCTGGATGAGCAGCAGGAAGATCCCGCTCAGAACGGGGAGAGGGGACATCCTTAAATGAAAAGTGTCAGTTGCTGAAGAGGGTGCTTGCGCCGGCTTGCAAAATGAACAACTTGCTTTAAAAGTTACTTTCAAAGTAAGACAAGAACCGTCCTGTCGCCGAGAGCTTGCGGTAAAGTCTGTCTGCCCGTGGATGAGCTCAACCGGACCAAAAATTCAAGGGGAGCAAAAAAAGTAAGAGCTAAACTACTAGAGGGGGGAAAAAAGTGAGGAAAAATGTAATCCTTGCTGGTAAGTTGTGAGAAGAGATGCTGGTCGGAGCAGTTCTGTCAGTGGCTTTCTCCCTCTCCAGGTCCTTGGGAAGTTTGTATGGGATGGGCAGTCGGCTTCTGGATGTGCCCCAGGGAAGCAGTGTGCTCGTAAGAGGTCTGGGACTGCTCACTGTGCAGGAGTTGAATGGTTTTGTAGAAGTGGGCTGGACTCTCTCACTGGCTCTAGCTCCCTTCTCCTCTCTTACAGAGCAATTATACTTCCCTCGCTCCCTCCCCTCTTCCTTGCTCCCTCCCTCTCTTTACGTTTGCTTATAATATTTATTTCTAATTGTTTTTTTTTTTTTTTCAATTGCAGGGCAGAGCAACTTTCCCTCTGCAGGATTTACGGAGCACGCAGTGGAATTTGCTCGACAGATGTGACTTGTGATTATCTGTTAAGAGACTAAGTTCATTTATTTGTAAGTTTTCAGTCTTCACAGTCGCACCTCTGTGTGACGCGATCACATTTCAGCAGGCAAAATTCGAGTGTTGTCAAACCAAATTAATACTGGTACTCGAGTTTTGCGGTTTCTCGGAAGTGCATTAGCCAATTCTGGTCAAGTGGTAAATTTCAGAGAACTTCTTTTTTTCTTCCTATTTAAACGGTTTCCTTGAAGAAAGGGCATCTTGACGTCACTTTGAAGCAGCACACGTTAAACATTCCACGCTTCCCTTTACCCTGCAACATGCAACACATGTTGTGCGCAGATTCACCAGGAAGTGCCTGGAAGGCTAACTTCCTGTTTAATTGGCCGAGGACAGATGTCTGGGATTCTCAGTGAGACAGGCAGCTGGGGTTGTGACATCATCAAAGGCAGCGTCGAGGGCATGTGTGGGTCGTTCGTCTGCATATCAGCCAAAACATGCATGAGGGATCCCGCAGTCATACGAGTCATGATGTGCTGTGGGTTACGTAGACGTTTTTACCATATAAGACGTACTGATGTACTAATTCGGGATTACTCAAAGTTCTGATTCAGGAGACCCCCCTTTCGTCAGTGATGCCGACTGAAGTCAGTGTCTAAAGTCTGCCTTGAAAGAGTCAGCCTTTGGTTTGAACGTCTGGGGCATAGTGAATCAAGGAGTATATTAGTCTTCATTTTTTTTATCCTAGTAATTAAATGATAACATTTCACACCAATGTTTTAGTAAACATTATTAACATAGATGTTATTAGGTTTTAAATATTTCATATTTGTATGTATGTTTAATAACTTGTTTCGGACAGCAGGATAATGTATTATTTTCTCTTTATCACATTTCTATCACTTTAACACTAAATACAGTATCACTGTAAGGAGTCCCTCTTGTGGTAAAACTTGCTCATTGCAGAGATTCGAGAATTCTATTTTTTATTCCCCCTCATGAAGTAAAAAGGCTGAGTATTGATTCACATTATTTGATAGTAAATGTTTGAGTATTATTTTGAATATTACACTCTCTTTTATTTTTATTGTTGTTGTTGCTGTTTTTGGTGAATTCTCAATTAATAAACAATTGATGTTTGGATCCTTGAAATCATTATGCTGATGATCATACCATGCAAAGAATTAATATACTGTTAGTTTACTGCTTGTCTTGGTTTGAAGTTAAATGTTATTCTGCTCTTCATTTCTAGAAATGTCAGAAACTTATCTTAACTGCTGGAAAGCTCTCTGGACTAGATGGTTCTAAATATGATTAGCTGTTGCTAATCCCCTTTACATGGTTTACACTGGAAAAGAGAATTATCGTAATTATTATGTCATAATACTCATGGTTTTTGTTTTGACGGCAGAGAAGAGGAAATATGCTGTGTAATACCATCAAATCACGACCGCACTCAATTCGCACACGATACTTGCGAATTATGACGTTATGTTTTTTGTGGTCTGAGGAGGCGAAAAGTATCAGTTGTTGTAATGACTTCCTTTTTTATAGTTCTTATTTGAATTTGGGCTAGTTATTCGCACAGGGAATGGCGAACAGATAGAGCAAGACAGCTTTTCTGTCTTCAGGGCGCCGAATGTTTGTGTGGAGACTTTTTTATTGGGGTTGTTAAAATGAGCCATAGCAGTCTCCGCTTCATACCTGAGACAGGAGAGCTGTTACTGCTTTAGCGCGGCAAGCAACAGACTGGCAATGACCTGGCGTACACTATTTCACATGACAGTAAACACCTAGAACTTGCCGACTTGTTGAATATACAAAGTGGGAGATAAAGATATCAATGACAATTCTCCAAACATTACGAGTCAACAAAGTCCTATTGTCGCAATCACTGTCTGTCTAAGGAATTGTTTCTTAACTTTAGCTGGTCGTGTCTCACGGCGGGACAGTCTGGATGATTTGGGCCGCCATTGGGTGATGGATTGCCTTCCTCCACCTCTGTCTTCTCATCGGGGGACACATAACGGAGAGAGGGATGAGAGTCTGGTGACACGGGGTTACATGATTCCTCGCCGTCACGGCAGGGAGACAACGTCCCATTAAAACGTGAATGGAGAACAGGGAGAGGAAGGAGCAGGGAAAATGTATTTTCAGCCCTAGAGAAGGCGATGGACTGAACGAGTAAATCTTTCTCCAGATGTGAGCGTTTCCAGGATTCAAAACTTTCTACTGCACACTGTGTTTCTCTTGCTGTCTATCCCTTCCAGGATTTGGGGTTGGAGAGAGGCTGCAGGTCAGGCTGTCTGGGCCGTGCGCTATCTGAAACCGGAATCGACTCTGCCTCCCTGTGTGAGTTTCATTGGAGACCACAGGGAAAATCTCCAAGTCGTGAGGTCAGATAGGCTAACGGCGGTTGCCCTACCTTCTCCGCTTTTGGAGAAGTGCGAAGATGCGAAATGAGAGCCAAAACATTCCCGCGCAATCTGCGTAACCATTTCATTCGTCATGCTTATTATGTTGCATTCTCCCATGTGGCCTATACTTAGTATATCGGCCTATACTGCACTTGGAGGCACGAGGTCCAAACTTTTGCGTTCTTTTACAGTTAATTAAATGCTGTCATTTAAAGTTTAAGTGTCTGATTTAAATTTATTTTTGGGCTTAAATCTCTTAAATCTTAAAATCTTTCCCAAATTCTATTGGTTGGACAGACAGATCCAAACACTCCCCACTGGTTGAGCTGTGTCAAGCTCGTCATAAAATAAAAAAATCAAGATATATAGCCCTATGCAATTGTTAAACAAATCACTGTAAGGACCAAGATGTTCACATTATAGCCGGTGAAATCGTCTCTGAAAAGCCAACACAAAAATGTACTTTATTTTCTGATGCACATTTCTTGTGCATGGTTCAGCTGTCCATGTGAGTCTTAAGAAATGTTATTTAGTCATCATTTAATGTCATCAATCCCTCATGCGTTTTAAAACCTCCAAGCAACTTCCATATGATTTTTGTTTCTCACTTAACGTAATCGAAAAGACTCATGCGTTTACATCTCCCAATTCAGTTTATATCTGGCAATTCTGACTTTGTAATGTGTTTGGGAGTACATATCACATCATTTTAACTTCATTTTTTTAGTTTTTTTAATCAGAATTGGGAAACGAAAACGTTTTATTCCGATTTCTTTTATTCTATTTTTATGCAGTAGCAGAACAAGATGTAACACACGACTGATTTCTGATTTTGTAACTCACAATTGGCAATTCAGAGAAAAAAGTCAGATTTGTGAAATGAAAACTCATGATTGAAAGAAAAAAGTCAGAATTGTGAGATAAAAAGTACAAAAGAAACATGCTGTGGTACACAACTGATAGTTTGTCACACAGATTTGACCTGTAACTTACAACTGTGTTTTAGTTTTTGTTTTACATAGTTCTGGGGGAAAAATTTTTCTATTTTGAGTAAAAATTTTAATTGTGAGAAGTATTTGCAATCTTTTATTAAGTGGCAGAAACAAGCTTCCAGATGCCTCACTGACAAAAAAGTTACATTTAAAGAAGTGAATTAGGTTGTAAATTCACGTTGTCTTTAGCTTTCTTTGATTTATTCCTAGAGAATTAACCATTCTCCACCCTATAAGCCACCCATGGCTTTTTCTTTTCGAAAGAAGGCCGTGGCCTTGGCGAGATCCACAGCCCTTCCGCTTAAGCATAACATCTGCCGTAGACTTTAACTGAGCCTTGGAAGTGAACGTGGAAAACAATAAGTATTCTCTTACGTAATATTTACTCTAACTATGGGAAGAGGTGTTTTGTGGTGTCTTTTTTCCCTATGTTATAGCTATACATGATAGAACGACCAAGCCAACAATGTTATTACATTAGATGCATCAGATTCTGGAAGCATCTGCGAACCCTCACTGATAATATAATATCCAATGGCTTTGGAAAGCATTGCATAACAGCTAAGTGGAAATGTAACTTGCACAGCGCATGCATTATGTACGTCAAGCTCCTTATATTCAGCCATGGCAGAATCTTCCACCATGCTTTATTGCAGCAGTATATTTAAGCCTCTTGGGTGTTCTGGTTGTTTTATATGCAAACAAGACTTTATTAATGTATGTTCGCTATGCAGTCATTCGTCAAGCACTCCGCAACCCACCTGACCCGAAAAGACATTTGTATTCTCAACAGCCCAGAGTGTTTTGAAATGTAGAGCGTTGTCTAATGCGAATCTGGCTTTCTTCGATGGCAGCTTTTCAAGTTGGACCAACCACCCCCCCCCCAACCGAAAAGCATCTTTATTAATAACGTGATATGTATATCTGCTGGAGCGCTTGTCTTTGGTAGGTTTGTAATTGATTTTGTGTAATGTTTTAGTTGATGCTCTTGATGACATGCGGGGCCAAAGAAGAAAAAAAATCTGCCTTCTGTTGAAATAATTATGCTTTTATATTTATTAGCAGGAAATGTTGTCGATTAAATCAAGCATATTCGGCTCTGAATGAAAAGTCTCATGAGATGTGTTGGAGCACTGAGCGAGAGGCAAAAATGTAATTCATGGTGTGTACAGATAATTTTTCGCCAAATAAAAAGTCATTCTGAGCTGTTAATAGGAATTGCAGTCGGTAATGTGTTGTGTGTATGGCATTATATATGCATTAGTGTCTAAGCGTGACATTTAAAGAAACAGTTGTAGCATGACACTTTGTGAGGTTTATTTAAAAACGTTGATGCATGTTAATTAGTTCACTCTGCTGTTAAAAAATGATATGCCTTTTTCCAGATGTTAAATGTATACAAAATATTCATATCTGTACACTGTTCTCAAGACAGATCACCTTTTTTGGATTATAGAAGCGTGCCAGTCGCTCAGTTAAAAAAATGCAACTAATCAACTAATATAATCAATTATCATTGTCAGCCCGGAGGTTTCATTATGGTGCCTCTGCAATCATTAATGCAATAATACAATGATATCAGCTCAGATTGTACAGTCTGGTTAATCAGGGATCAGAAACAGCTGCTTCTCAGCCGGCTGTGGAAATGTAGCCTTCCTTCAAACGCGCAATAATATGTGGAGAATAAGATGAACTTGGCCTAGATGGGAAACTTCCCCAGCACTTCTGGCACTTTCAAAGTGCTTTCTAAGACGTAGTCTCAAAACAATTGGAGGGGTAATAGGAGGGAGAGGGTGTGGGTGTGTAGACAAGACGGTGATTGGAAAAGGGTGGTGGATCTGCTAGACGGCACGTATCCGGGTGTGGCACTCATAATTCTGCTGCATATATCGTCATTACAAAGGTTGTCTGCGATGACTTGTGTAAAGCATTTTAGGACCCAGATGACGGTTCTTTCATAACATCACAGGCCGGAATGGGAAAACATAAAAATAGGGACATTTTAAACAAATTACTTAACATATTATACACGTTGACATTAAAACCTTGTTTAGACGGTAAGGAAAAGTCAGAGTTTGTGTTGCGAACCCATTCCAGCCCACACTTAGGTGGTTTGAAATACAATTAAAGTCAGATGTTTGGAAAAGTGTCATTAGTCTCAAGTAGTTCTTTGGGACATGCCGTGTCTATATCTGTGTCCTAAATTAATTCAGTCATGTAGCGTGTGAGCGGCAACACTTGAATGTTTCTTGAGCTTTTATGTTGAAACTAGCCTTAGCATGACGAAGCAGTCAACATCTATATTAATACAATGAGAGAGAGAGAGAGAGAGAGAGAGAGAGAGTATCTCAAAATGTAATGAACGTAATCAACGCTTTTTGTATGTTCAAGATAAAGTGTGCATGCTGGACGAAAACAGCGTTGATTACATTCTGGGGTAAAATTATGACTTCGTAACAATACCAATTAACCTCTGATGTCACATGGACTTTTTCACCACTATCTTTGCTGTGTTTCTGGACCGAGGAACATTGCAGTTGCATTGCTGTCTATGGAGGGTCAGAAAGCTCTCAGATTTCATAAAAAACCTCTAAAATAGTTTGTTTCCTGAAGAGGAACGAAACTCTTAGAAGGTTGGAACAACATAAAGGAGAGCAATTAATGACAGAATTGTAATTTTTGTGTGAATTTACCATTTAACACTTTATTTTAATGGTTCCCCAACAGACAATCCACTGACTATTATTAATCTATAATTAATTGGAAGTTAAGTGCTGGGCGTCCGGTCAGAGGAGAACTGACCCCAACTGAGTCTGGTTTCTCCCAAGGTTTTTTTTTCTCCATTCTGTATGCATGGGGTTTTGTTTCCTTGCCGCTGTCGCCTCTGGCTTACTTGGTTGGGGACACTTAACTTCTAGTGATTTAACGTCGAATTGATTACAGAGACCGTCTCTGCATTTAATAAGAAATTGGTCACTCTCGCCATTATACATCCCTGTCATTATACTGTACAGTGCTTTGATGCAACCTGTGTTGTTAAAAGCGCTATATAAATAAAAATGATTGAAATGATTGATTAATCCCAAGCACACGTACTAACTCTAATCTAACAGTATAGTAATATTCTAATGAGAGACCGATCTCACAGCAATTTGTAAATATTTTATCAGGTGGCTAATTCGTACGACCTCACGTTCATATGATTTTCGCTAAATTGTACGAGTTGCCAATTCGTATAAATTTGTCCGAATGACTTCTACCTAACCCCGCCCCTAAACCTACCCATCACTTGGGTTTTTGACAAATCCTACAGAATCGTACGACCTCACAGTGTCAGATAGTTGACATGTAGTTGCAAATTAATGTGAGTTAGCTAATTAATGTTGCAGTTACTTATAGTTTGACTGCATGAAGTCGTACTTTGGTTACACTTTAGTAATGTTATAGTGCCTTTTAAGAGAGTATCTGACACAACAACACGCGCCGTATGCATGACAGTCTTGACGTTGTTTCCTTACCGACTCGCTCCTGCATTCCTACTCTACTTCAACAAAAGGATCCGATTCCGTCCAAAAACAAATGCATATTTAGCAGTGAGCAAAGACTAAATAAGGTCATCATTCTTCCACAAAAATGTGACGTCAGCTTTCCGAGCCACACGGTAGTTTGTGGCGGTGACAGTCGACTCTATTCACTTTCCGTGAGAAGCTACAGCTGGACCGTCGGCTCCTTCTCACTTCCGGCGGTCCAGACGCACTCCGAGGCGAGACACATGACTGCTGGACTGATTCATTGATCAGCTGAATCACTGACCCACAGGTTGGAGATTATTAAGGGCTGATGTGTTTCGTTGGTGGCTGAGTCATGACAGGGGTAAACACAGAAGTACAGCTCCTGTATGAGTCTGAAAGCACTGTCTGTGCCTCCGCTCTCTGCTTTAATGGTTATAAAGTAAAAAATGTGTTTCGGGACCCTTTCGTGTTGTTCTTTCATTTTAATTGGACCAGCGTGCGAGTGTGAGGACCGATATGCTGAGTGCTTGCAGAAATTCCCCTTGCCTCATTTTGGCAGGCGGGAAAGTGTGATGTGAAACAATATTTGGCCGGCAGGGTTGGTGTATGGAGAACATGCAGTCTTTTCTCGAGCTTTTCTTTTTTTCTTCACTTCTGCTCTCACAGTATGGAAAGAACGAATTAGAATAAAATCCATCCACCGCATTTTATTACTGATTTATCATTCTCTTGTTACTTGGCTGTTTATAAGTAATCATTCCTGTGGTGTTCCATCTTCTGTTGATAGAAAATGAAAAATATCCTCTTGGTCGGAGAATGGAAAACCAAGCTTATTGTCTGATTTTCCACAAATTAGGATGGATTTTTCTTTTAAGTCGGATTAAATTGACAGTGAATGGACACTTGAGGGTAAAGAAATTGTTCACTCAACTTGTATTATTTATATATTTATATTTTTTTTTTTTTCATTCTAATCCAGCCATTTTAACTGTTTATTTGATGATGTAAAAGACATTATATATATATATATATATATTATATATATATATATATATATTTATATATATATATTATATATATATAATATAGTATAATTGGGGTAAGTGATCAATCACATACATTTCTTTTTTGGTTAATTTGCATTTTAAAATCTCTCAACAAAAACATGTGAGGAATCCCACATGTGTACCTTTATGGATTATTTTATGATCAGAACAGGAGATCAAGCACGAAGCACTAAGTGTTATTAACTTTAATGTTCTGAGCTAAACTTTCCAAACTTTTTATTTTATAGCTCTGTACTCTCACTGTGTGCCAGCATGTCTTATGTGAGTCTATTTTTGTTTCTCTTCAGAACAGTGTGGGGACTATTACATTAATTGATGTTCCTATATGGGAAATTAAGCTCCACAATAAGTCATAAGCTCTCTTGCATATCCTGGTCTATTCCCACATTTAGCAGTGAGCAGTGACTCGATCTTCCGTTGCAGATGACTCGTGCGAGGAAGCAAAACATGAACCTTTTATTAACCCTTTTGTGGTTAGTTGTATGCGCAGTATAAACATTGACGCGACTGGTACAGTTCATCTTACTTTGGAAATAGCGTATATCATCACGGATATCCAACCCCCGAGTCTGTGTGTAATGACGAAACAGGATTCCAGGTAACTCCAAACACCACAGTGAGGTCATAGTGAGGAAATAGTGACTTTAAAGCTGTTTATCTCATTGTGCAACACCGGTTTGCAGTCACTGGTCCTGGTGGAACGACTTTTCGTGGGACTCCACTCCGAAATACTCCTATTACTAAGAAGTTATCGTTTAGATGACTACAGATGAGACTTTAAATGCAGTGTCATTCCACGACTTTGCCATGCTTTGAATGATTAAAAGCTTGAACGTGTTTCCACTAAAACTCTCTGAAGAAAACCATATGCTGTGCTGGTGGTTTCCCACCCTCTGACGAGTCAACTTATATATCCAAACATACGTATCCATAGACACAAGGAATGTAATAGTATCAGATTTCCTCGCTCCTTTGAAAGCCGTCCATGTGTATGGCCAACAAAAATGCGCACCAGAATCATCTTTCATATTTCAAAGTGCTTTCAGCCACTCCCTAAAGAGTACGTTCCATGTGGACGCAATCAAAAGGTAAGAAAGACAAATATATAAATTTTGACTTTCACGCTTTATAATTCGATAATGTATGTCCGGTCCTGAAGGAAAATATGAATCGCTCAGAGCGGGATCTTTTGTTGCTAATCAGATTATTAAAGAGATCTCGGTTTGACTTTATCACCTTTGCATCGGTTGTGTTTTCCTACATTTTCCAATGATTTTCCAAAAAGCAGATGTTCATTCCTAATTGATTGATTTATTATTTTGTTCTGAATTATTAATTCAAAAACCCAAAGCCATTTCTTAAAAATGTGCTCCTTGAGCGCAGGTCCGCAGAGATCCTTTTATTACATTATTAGATTATCTTATTTTGCATTGCGTTTATTTTGTTGTTTCTGCATATAGGTGACTGATTTGGTAGACAAATGTTTTAAATTGTATTTTTTTTATATAAAGTGTTGCTGTACGTTTCTGATTATATTTTATATGTGATAAAACCACTAATTAAAAGCACTCCTAAGGCATTTTCAAGTGGGTTTTTTCCCAGTTAGATATGTTGTTTTTCTCAGGTTGAAGTTTGGGGCAAATGACTTGCCTGAGGTCATTCTTCCCATCCAGGTCATCCTGAGAGAGTGTGTCCTGATTCACGTCGTGAGTCGACACAGTAGCCGCGGCCGGGGCTTTACAGATGTAAGAACATGACTGAATCAGACGCTTGTGATCTCTTTAGGAGAGAGTGATGAGGAAGAGTGACGCGGTGATGGATTCCCAGTCCTTCATCTCCTTCTCTCCGCCAGATGCCTTTCTCCTCTCGAGTTCCTGGCTCACTGTGAGTCAACAGTGAAGGTACGTCACACCTGAAGTTTGTGCACTTGAACTGTCTGTCGGCACGAAACTGAATTCAAAGTTCAAGAGAAAGCAGAGAACATTATAAGCCCCAGTTCTGCACTTCATACTTTACTGCACTCGTTTACTGTCAATTAAAACCAAGCCATAAAAAATGTGTTATTTGAAATTAAATTAATTAAAAAATAATTATATTACAGCTAGATACCAAGACAATGTTTCCCATTTTCATTTAGTTCAATTTTAAAATAACTATAGAAATAAATAAAATAGCAATGCATGTGTGTGTAAAACAAAATTGCTACAACTTTAATATTAAAATAAATATTAAAAGAACTCAATCATTAACAAAGTCACTCATTTAAAAATAGCACTGCTTCAAATTTATTGCATGTTATACTTATTAATGACTACATATGATAGATTTTTACGTTTCAAAATGTTATTTTGTAGCAAACGGTAAATGGTTTGGTGCATACCTTTTTTCTTTATCTTTATTGTAAATATTAATGGAGAAGAATGCTTTGGAATAAAGAGTAGGGAGGATACTGTTGCTCTCTATTTCATCACATGCTGTAGATGCCAACAAATAACACATCCAAAAACAGATAACAGTTTCTAAAGTCTTGCTTTAAAAACATTGTATCAACTGATCGGACAGTACAGACCACTATATATAATTTTATAAAAAATTACCACATACACACAATGACATTAACATGACTTTACCAGTATGCAGTAGTTGGTTACATACAGTATATTCAGCAAATAGTACATTTATTTACTTAAACATTTATCAAATTGAAACTGATTGCAACACATTAACCAATTGCTCATAGATTTATATCGCTGTAATTATTCTAAACATTCCCCTTCCTCTAAATATGATGATAAACCCAGAACAGATGGATTGTTATGAAGGAATCATTTTCCAAGCTACTCTTTATTTCTCCTTACATCTGTCAATATGGATTTTTTTCACATTCGTTTGCAGCGGTCAACTGCTTTGTGTCTCTTATGAACTGGCCTGATATAACCGAGCCGTTATATTCTATACCTTTGTTACGTCTTCTTGCAAATCTTAGTTCATCTGCATCTGTTTCCCTATGAATAACTAAAGATCAGTGTGACTTTTTGTCTTTACATTAAAGAAATAAAGGAAAATCTTTATGCCATTTAATGAATGTGTTTTTCTCAAGCTGTCCCGAAAGCATGTCTAGACAGCCACTTAAAATCGTTATTTCTTTTAATGCGATCCACTTCTGCTGGCAAGTGCGTTATATCTGCGTTGCATTATTAGCTTGATTTTTAAGATTCCTGGAAACTGCACGAAATAATTCATCACTGTTTGTAATTTCGAGATTCTCTGGATTTTGCTGACGTTTACGTTCCCAAGCCTGTCCTGGGATTTCTTTTTATTGCAGCGGTTAATGCATTCGAAAAATATCTGTCTTGCCAATACTTTAACTGTGCTGCTGCTACAAAACAACAAATACCAATAATAATCATTGCATTTATTTATTATATTTTCCATCCACACTACACAACTGCCAAAAACTGACTTAACAGTCTCCCATGCCAAGGCTTTAATTTGTCCCCTCAAAGCGATTTCCTAAACGCCTCTCTTAACTCCTCCAGGTGTTTAGCCTCCGGGCCGTCCAGATGCTTTCCCAAACGCACATAAACAGTTCATCTTAATCTGCATCTGTGGATTCTCTGACCTGAGCTCTTTTACGACAACATTTTTCTGACCTGTGATAATGTCATCCATGACTGAGTTTAAATAGTCTGTGAGCGTGTCTATGTTGGACGATGTCTGGCAGTAAATGGCTCTTCTGATAAATCTGTCACAAAGCTAAAGAGATGGACATCCTCCCCTGCTTTTAATCCAGACACACGCCCTCCCAACAGAGGACCGAAGCGCTTAAAGTGACACTCACGGCTCTTCACAAGTCATGTTTTATTGCTCTTTATAAAATGGTAATCTTTCTCTCACCAGCAGCCTTCTCTCCTGGAGCTTTTTGCCTGTTTGGAACGAATGGGGTGTGGAAGCGCATAAAAACGTCGTTCTGATAGTCCACTTTAGGCATTCTATTAATTATATGCAACTTTGCCAGTATATGTCAAGGTGTCTTTACTCAAAATTCAATGAGAAAAAAATCAGAGGAAAGTGCATAGTTTAGTCCTCTTATCAAAGTATAAAGTTGCGTAAATGCATCTAAGCCACTTATGAGCAGCATTAAAAAATCATTTGCATTGCAAAGTTACTTCGCAACTGCATGTCAGCTAACTCTCATTAAAATATTATGCCAAAATTACCAACACGGTCTCATAAAAATACGTACCTCTGTGCACTTTGTTGTGCAGCACCTTTTTTACGCGCCTTACAGAAAGTTTCGCCACAGTTTCAAAGAGAAATGTCCACTGAGTGGCGCTAAAACAGTTTCAATACACAAACCCTGGCACGTTTTTATTACGCTGATATAGGTACACATTGCTGTGTTTTTATTACGTTGCTTCAGGGAGGTATTGGAATGGTTCAGAATTGAAATATCCATGGGCTGCTGCTAAAAGCTAATGCTCTATCATGTTGGAAATATGCCCTATATCACATCCAACCCTAAACCTAGCTGATAGTGGTAGCAAATGCAAAATGCATATAAAAACGCATTTGTTGATGCAACCGTGTGATTTCACGGGATTCGAACGGTAGCTCTTCACTTCTCCAGATCATCTCTGTACTTCGTGAGCTACAGAACAAATCTACCGTCTCTAAAAACCCATAGATATGAAGCTGGAGGTGTTTGACGCTAACGTTCACAAAAACATTGTTATATTATTATACTAACATTACCAGTATATTAGTATTGTTTTGAACTCATTTGAAGCAATTGTGCGAAAATGACACTTTATTAATCGAAACTCTGTCAATTTGTGTGAAAAGGAATAAAAGGTGTCAGAGTTTTACTGCCTCTAGTGTTCACTTTTGCAGACTGCTGTGATATGTACTTGCTGATACGTATTTTGTGTTTATGCCATGAGACCAGGTAGAAAATTACATTGCAAAGAAGAGCATTTGAAGTGGTATCACTTTAGGTGTCTTAAAACAGACAGTTTAGTGCTGCTCAGATGCAATTACCACTGAATACTTTGATACTAGGGGATGAGCATGTTATATTTAGCCAGACTTCACGCGACGTTGCGTCTTAATACTGCATTTTGTACTAGAGCAGCCTTAACCTGGCTGTGTGTAAAAACTTCTAAACAAAGGCTTTGCACAGATGCACTTTTAAGCTAGGGTTTGTAGAATAATAGCAAATGCACAAAGCACGGAAACACCTCTTAAGTGGCATTTTGGTGTCTTTACACAGATTGTTTGATGCTTCTCAGAGTTGGCTTAAATGCATTTACACATGCAAACGCAACTGCATAGGTCATTGTACAGCAGGTCAGCAGCGTTAGCTAAATGGGAACAAGCATATGGCACCAGAAAGTTGTTCATGGAGCTGGATTTTTTATTATTAAATATTATTTCAAATACATAATTACATCACATATTAGATTTATTATTAAATATATATCAAATAAATGACCTTTATTATGTTTACTCTGGCTGGGACCTCTGTAATGAGGTGACAGGACTGGATGGCAGTCCAACATTTCCATATCTGTGCTGAACATAGGTCCACTGAGATCTGTGGAAATAGGTATTTTTTTTTCTTCTGGGTCAGCATTAGGAGGACCTCCACGAGCCTGGGAAGCAGCTATGATTCAAAGATTCAGCAAAGAGATCCAGAACCATGACATATTGTGTAACACAGTCCAATTCACCGCCAGAGCCCGTTTACTACTGACCTGAACGTGAAAGTTGAGCTCGACATAATGCTGTAATGCAGAGATCCCAAAAGCACAAAGACATTGTGACCTCCAACGATTTAAACGCCATCAGTGTGAATGTCTTTTTAATAGTGTATTTTAAGTAGGACTCATACTTGTTCCATTTAACTTTACGCTGATATAATGAATGGATAAAAGTCAATTTGGATAAAAGTGTCTGCCAAAATGCATAAATGTAAATTGCGTTGGGTTGTCAGCCTATAAAGATGCGGAAGTACAGAGAAAAGCCTGGAGTTTCTCAGGGAATGTGCCAAGTTGGATGCAGTAGAGCCAACAATGACAAATTTGCAGACTTTATTTTGCTTAATTTACTGCATTATTGCCTGAAAGCAGCAGGGCAAGCCGACTGAAAGAAGGTCAGTGTCGCAGAATCAGTCCTCGTATGACTTTTCCACATTCATCAAACATACATATACTACAGCAATAAACGTAAGTGAATATTTCATGTCTGGAATCAAATTTACGGCCAGTCTAAAGCCTTTGTGTGGCGGTATCCAGTGTGGCTTGCTTGTAATGTACTGCTTCCTCTTAATTAGACCATACATTTGGCCCTATTTACATTGACACATGTTCCTAGTCTTATGTTAGACCGAAGAAAAATAAGTCTTGCAATCTTTCATCAAACTTAAGAACTTTTCCCAGTTTTTTAAACCGCTTTCCTTATAAAGCCTTAATGCATTCTATTTAACACCTTCCTGATTAAAGGCCATAAGACCAAGAAATTAGCAGAAATTATTTAAAAATATATGTTTGTACACGTGTTGAGATTGTATGGTTATTAAAGCTAGTTTCCACTATGCATAAAAGCAGAGAAAATTTCTGTTGGAATTGTGAGATAAAATTGCAATTACCTTTTTATTTCTGTATTCTATTGAAGAAACAAGCTTCTGTACATGACTAAATCTATATGGGAAATCTTTTAACCTCAAGTGAAATTGAATTCCTGCTAAAATGATTGGTTTCTTCCACACAAAGAAAATAGAAAATATATAGCTTCATAATTAATCATTGCAAATATTCTGAATTATACGTAATGACCAATGCTTTTACGACTGAAAGTTTATCCAATTAATATACAATTGTTCTGTTGTCTACCAAAGATTAATCTAATTTTCATACTATTTGGCTTCCCATTTGTCACAATAAACATGACTTTATAATATAAGTTGACTGTCCTCACTTTAATGGCGGAGATGCTCTCGACCGATGCCCTTCATCTATAGAAGGATCAAAGATTTAAAACGAACATCAAGGGAATGAGCTCTTTTAACCCATTCAAGAAAACACATCTGAAATGCACGGTTACCCAAAGACGTCTTTGTTCGGAAGAACATCAAAGCTTTTGTGTCAACATTGTAGCGGAGTGAAGTTAACCTGACTCTGATGCCAAGTGAAATTACAGCACTCTCTGTGGTAAGGCAGGCGTTATGCTTTCTTTATGACACCGTCCTCAAGGAGCGCGTTTCAAACAGACCACTGGACGTGTCGCCACACTGTTGTTTGTGCTAAAACTAACAATACCTCATTCACGCAAACCCTTTGATGAGAGCATAGAGAAGTGTCGCACCTGAGAGACTCTCAACACGTAAAACTCTCTCGCTTATTAAACACGTACAGCTATAACAGACGTCGGCAACATGAAAGAATGACATCACGGACAGACGAGGTGTTTCCCGCTTTGCATTTGTCAGATGCGTAGCTCGGCGTTTCTGTCATAAAGACACCTGCATTGCTCATGCTCTGGATCACCAGCCGACTCGATCAAGAACGGCTTGCTTCGGACAACGCTGGAGCTCTGCGGGGTTTCTAATGAAACATGGCAACCCGTAAAAAGAGTTGATTCATGCGGTGAATCACGGGCGGCTAATGAGGGGCAGTGAAAGTTGACTTCATGCAGTCGTGCCATTGAACGAAACGGAACAAGCGTGTTTACAGCCTACGTGGAATTATTAAGCATTCAATTTAGCTCAGTCATTACCAATCAGGGGTCCAAAAGATTTAAGAAGTTCTTTAAAAAGTTTCTGATTGTACTTGTGGAACATGTTCCCCCGCGGTTTCACAGACGAGGCTTAAGCCTAGTCCTAGACTAAATGTAAATCAGAGCTTTTGATTCTGATTCAACCTGATCTCACTGCAATTCGTACATATTTTAAGACAAACTATGTATCAAATCAAAATATGGTTGTTTAAATGAATTACACTTCTACAAATAAAGGTACAAAAGCAGTCACTTTAAAAAGTTAGATGTTTGTACCTAAAGTGTCCATTCTGGTACCTAAAAGGTTTAAATTAGTATTTAAAGGGGCAGTTTTCTGGATATGGATTAGATTTAGCCAGATCTAGGCCTTTGTTAAATTAGGACATTTAAGTAGTTTGCCTTGCAAATAAACATTGCCTGTGAGCATTTTAAGACCAAACAATGGTACTAATGTATTTTTAGATGCAAGCTTTTTTTCAGTTTAGACTAGTTATAGTCTTAAACCCTGTTCGGGAAACCACCCCAAATTGTACATATTTTAAGTACAAAAATGTACCTTTTGAAAAAGTACAGCCCCAGTGAAAGCTTCCGTACCTTTATTTCTGAGAGTTTATTGGTGGATAAAAGTCACGATTTTGCCATTTGTAGGTTATCGACTTAATAGAGTCATTCGACATTTGCAGATGAGCTCAGGGTTCTTTAGAAATTTGTTCGTAATACCAAATAATCATGTTATGTGGCCCTAAGTGACCCTGTTGTAATGGCACCGCACATGTCTAGATCTCTCGTAAATGGGCCAGGGTTTACAGTAGTTCTGAAATAAACATTGGCGGGTTTATCTGGTGTGTCTCTCGTCTGTCTGGTGGCTGGCACAGTTGCAGGGATTACCTCAGGACACTCTCCGCCTCGGCCAGGGAAATACTGAAGGGTTCATCACGTCAAAGGCTCAGGACCCAAGGTCCACTAAATCCTTCTCAGGGGGAACGCGAGGAGGTCAGAGAGCATATTCCAGTTCATCTGCTGAGATCTTCCCAAGATTACCCGGCGACGGACTAAACTACAACACAGCCGTGTGTAAACACATGCACTCGTTCACAAGGTCATGCACATCGCAAATCTTTTTAATGTGCTTTGCCAGTGCCTGCTAGAGACGTGCTCTATTTCCATGGGACACTGTGTAAAACAATGAAAGGAGGTGGGAAAAGACATTTTTACAATTTCGAATGCTTCAAAGATATTGCTGTGTATAATGATGGTGAAAAAGTGTCTGGTGTTGATCTTGACCTCAAAATCGGGTTTACATTATGCTTTCTAGTGCATATAACAGTAATTTGTTCTAGTATACTTTTACATTTTTACATTACCTTTTAACAGTAGACCAAATTTAGCATAATATATAGAGTAAAACATATACCAGCAAGCAGATGAACCCAGGATATGAATGCGATATACAAAAGATTTGCATTACAGAAACCATCATTTGCACGCAAAGCAGATTTATAAAGTTTGAATCTTGCCTCACCCGAATCAAGTATTGATTTTTGGACAGCAATTGATCTGAAGGTGTTAAAAGAAACTGTGACATCATGACATTTTAAAAGATTATTTTCATGTTTAAATATCAAGAATATTTTTATTTCAGGATCCCTTTAAGTGTTTTAGAGTGTACTCAGACTAGGCACGGTTGCCTTAAATCAAAGTCCCTTTCAAGGAAAGTCTGTTTACTCTGCAGTAATATTTGCAATGCCTATTGAATGTTATTTATTATGCTAAAATGGCATGTTAAAAGCTTATTTTTTAGGCTAGACCAGCCAATGCGCATGGAGGCACCTGATCTATTATTCGATCGTGGTTGTATCTTTTTATTAGTGCTATTGGATCTTAGTGCTGTGTTCGTCACTGTCGACCACAGCATTTTCTTGAATAGACTAGAAAACTATATTGGCATTAGTGGAAGTGACTTAGCATGATTCAAATAATACTTATCCGACTGCCATCAGTTCGTAGCAGTAAATGAGGAATCATATCGATCGCAAGTGAAATATGGAGTACCTCAAGGCTCAGTACTAGGGCCATTACTTTTCAAGCTTTACATGGGAGATATTATCTCCCTTGCCACTGTCTCCTCATGCTTGCTTATTTGGGGACATTACTACAGCAGTAAAGTGATTACAATCGCCCCCATCAAGGGGATGAATGCAACAATCATTTGATTGATAATATGAGGGGCTTTCTACTACTGTGTTGGACAATGGGGTGCCTTCAATCAAAAGGGTTCAAAACGCAGATTTTATTCACTGATTTAGCACATGAAGACTTCTTTTATGATTATGGTTTTATGGTATGGTTTTACTCTTAAGAGAACGACTTACATTTTTCAAAGCGTCTTTCTTGTTTTACAGAAGAAGGAAAGCCATACAGCTTTGGAACGACATAATGAGTAAACGTGGACAGTTTTTTTCCAAATGATGATGGTTTCCTCCAGTGTGTTAGAGATCTCAAGCCCAGCTAGACAAACAGCGGCCTGTGCCTTGAGCCAGCGCTCAATCCTGCCAATAGCGGAGCTCTGTGATGGATGTGTTTTGCCTTTCCATTCTCCCAGCACCTGGAGGGATTCCCGAGTTTGTACAAGGTGTATCCTATTCTTGCCCCTGGAGTGGATATTTGCAGTAGCGTGTGGAGCGAACAGTGGATGTGAGAAGACGACAGAAAGCTCACAGACCAGAGAAACCCAGTCTGGTTTTGGGGGAAGATGGCCTTTAAATCACAACCTGCAGCTTTACAAGACTTGGAAAAGGTCGATTTTTACGGTCTCTGTAGGACGACCCAAAAGATACCTAATGTATCTCTTCGGCTGGAAAGTGAATTACGGATTCTGCCACAGGTGACATAAGTAGTCTTTAGGGGAGGCATATTAGCGCATAACTCGAAACATGCGCTCTTTGAGAGAAGCCATGCTTTATTAAAATTCTGGGAGAGAACGGTCTCGTGGGTTTCCATATTGGACTGTCTTAGAAAAACTGGGGCACAGAGTGAAATCCAAAGCTCTTTCTTTGTCCTCAGCTGCGAGGTTAGACCTCGACTCTGGAGAGTTTTCCCTCAGCTTGGAGGAAACCGTCTCCCATTTTGCTTGAGTTTCCACAGGGTCTTATTTTTACACTCGTAGCAGATACACTCAGGGTTTTTTTAGGCTTTTAACTGCTATCTGTCAAACAGTGAGAGGAAAGAGGTGTGGACCCCGTTCTGTTTCCTCTGGTGTTTTATGAGCAGAGGGCCAGGGTTTCAGCTGGGAACACAGTACCTGCTGTCAGGGGCCTTTTTATTGTGTGTATGGCCTTTTTATGGAATAGACTGACAGGAACGAGATGCATTCCGGGTTCAAACCTGCATCCCCAGGAGAGAACCGCAATTCAACACATGTGCTAACCGTAGACCTGCTGTCAGAGCTTCAGATGGGTTGCAAAAGACGTTCGCTTCTACTTAAAATTGCTTAAAACTATTACATTCGCCAAAACAACTTGCGATTTTGCTATCGCTAGCAAAAAAAAGGACTGGTTATTTCCGGTTAAAGAGACAGCTCGTCCAAAAAAACTTTCAATCCAAACCTGAATTTCTGTAAAACACAGATTATATTCTAATAGTCAAAGTGGTGTCCAAACAAAACTGTATCTCGCTGGCATTCATTGTATACATAGTAATAACATTATACATAGTAATAATAGTAGCAGCAGTAGTAATAAAAAAAATAAAACTAAAACACTTATGAACAATTCTTATAATATAGTCTAATAATATTTTAACTATACTGTCATGTGAAATAAAAGCATGTGTGAAACATATTAGAAATCGGAACAATTTCATATCTTAACGTGTCTAGTCCTTACAAATTTGTATGCAGTCCTGTAACACATTTTTAGTCATTTTACATATTTTTTGATATGCATATGCACATCCATCATAAAAGCGGTCAGCGCATGTTGATGCTTTAATAAACATGCATATATAAATACAAAACAATGTTGCTATATAAAGGCATCGTATAGATATTATCAACATTTCAATATTGAGATTTTATACGCTATAGTAAATAGGAGGAAATGCATATGTGAAAATGTTATATTGCCTTAACATTAAAGGCCTATGGCAACAAATCTCTAAAGGTTCCTTGCGTGGCATGACGCAGTTACTCTGTCTGGTCTCCATCAAATCATTTTGGTTTTATCAAACTTGAGAGAAAAAGCTCACAGGAAGGAAAGCGAGGTTTTGACCGAGGCTTGGCCACTTTGACGCACACTTCTCATAGACGTCCATTGTGCAGAAGGCAAATAGCTTTTCCATAGCATCAACGGCGTTACGCAATCAGCACGTGCTGTCTATTTTCACATTATCATTTGAATACGACCAAAATACACCAGTTGCTGTTGTGAGACACGACACGAGGTTTTAGGAGAGTTCATCGCTTTCCCTAACAAAACTAAAGAGTGGTTTTCCCTATCGGTCACAGACTGATTATTTACGCAAACGAGGCACGAGATGCAAAGTGTGTGCAGAACACCTGTTACCTGTCCGTTTACACCCAGGTGTTATTTATGCTAAATAGATATATTTTTAACAGGGATACAGTAAAACCAGTTCAACCAAAGCTATCCATTATAACAACCGCTTCATGAAATTATCCATAAGAACAAAAAGCTAGCTTTTCTCTGGTGTGTTCTGACATCTGCTGGATCTGCTTGGTAATGAACGCCGGTTCGAATAGAAATAGGCATTTCAGACAGTTTACTGATTCTGAATTTATATATATATATATATATATATATATATATATATATATATATATATATATATATAATATATATATATATATATATATATAATATAAAATATATATATTATATATAAATATATATATATATAATTTTTTCCCTGTGATTAATGTTGACTAATTGCATCCCAAAATAAGTTTTAATTTAAATATAATAAATATATATATAATTAAATATAACAATATATAAATGTGCACGTACAAACATGCTTTATTTAAACAAAAACTCATTTCGGATGGGATTAATCGTTATTTATACAAGAAATATACAAAAACGAGACACTCGCGTGTTGTATTCAGGTAGGTATTAAAACTGTATTCAAGACAAAATGTCACAGGACTATACAAATGATGTAATGTATCGATACATCTAAAACGGAGCATACTGAATTTTGGCCCTCAGATAAAAGAACACAAATGCATTAGTAAGGCACTGAGTGTTACAACCTACTAAGTGCACATCTGGTACAGACGGTTCGTTCCAAAACACTATATTACATGGTTGTCTTATTAAACTGTTATGACATAATGACTGAATAAAAGGTCTCATGTTATGCATACATCATCCAGTCCTATACAAACCCTAGAATGAGTTGGGTGATTCTTTCTGGTGTTTGTAGGCTATAGGATTAACTAGTAAAACTATTGCATACAGAGGTCATTTTGTACGTTGCGTGGCTCCGTGGGATCTTCTCAGAGTTTAGACTTGGCCTGGAAGAAGCTCATGATGGCCTGCATGCATTCGTCTGAGAGCCAGCGCTCCACCAGCCTCTCCACCTCAGCGTCGTTCACGGCGTGAAGTTTCTCTTTCTCCACCGCGCGAATCAGCTGCTTCGACAGAGCCAGAGACTGAAGCGGTACGAGAGAGCCATCGTGGTTAGCATTCGCTTTCACGCAACGCCCCGAGAACGATAGGAAGACTCACTCACGTTCTTGGGCAGTTTGGCATAGGCCTTGAGTCTGGTCCACACCTCGGACTGGAAGGAGCTTTCTGGAAAGACCTCGGTCACCAGACCCACTTCACAGGCCTGAGCGGCCGTCAGCTTCTTGTTGAACAACAGCATCTCGCTAGCCTGGACAGAGACGGCAAACTGACTCTAAAGAACGTATCTGAAAAAAATCTCAACGGGGGTGAAGGCGAAGCGTGTCGTTTCTGTGCTATTAGTGCTGGGTTTCCCCAATCTGTAATTGGTTGACTGAACAGATAGCCCCGCCCCAATCTCACGTCCAACTAGAGAAATGATTTTAAGTCAACATACAATTGACTTAGAGTCTAATCGTTAAAAAAACAAAGACGTTTCCCTCCAAAATAAAAGCTTGAAGGTTAAACATTTGAAAACGAAGCAATTAAGATGAGTATATTTGCAAAAATCATGCTTTTAAATATGCAATCGTGTTTTTATTGTGTTCAATTACTTTTAACCTATAATCAAAATAAACCAACTGCAGTCAGATTGAGATTCATTGGAATGCATACTAAAAATAATTTTTATATTTTATAATTCTTATATAAATATAATTCTTCAAATATTAGTATTTTAAATTCACAGTTGTACTATAAAATAAAGCTGTTTGTTGTATTGTTTTAATACTAATATTACACAAAACAAATAAATATTCTTATTTAACAAAACATCACTTAAAATGAACACAAATATTTAATATTATCATGTTACTATACCAAATTTTGCTGCCCTAGAAATAAACAGATCTGTTTTTTAGTTTTTTTTATTGCCATCTGAATTTCCAGCAGAAAAACTGCATCTAGATTGTCCCCCGTGTCGCGTGTATTAGCGCTTTGTGCTGTAATTATCCAGTATTTCTCAGATTTCCGTGGATGCTCGTACCTTTGCCGCGCCCATCATTTTGGGGAAAAGATACGAAGAGCAGCCCTCTGGACTCTGACCCAGCTGACTGAAGGGTGTGTGAAACGTCGCCTACGCACAACACAAAGGGACAGAAAGCCACAATGCATAGATATAATTAAACGGGCAGACGTGACGGAGCAGTGATACGCCGCAGGAGAGCAGCTCACCTTCTCTGTGGCATAAACGATATCAAACAGCCCCAGCAGAGTCACCGACACCCCCACCGCCGGTCCGTTTATGACTCCGATCAGAGGTTTGGGGAAGTCGATGTATGCCTTAACGTACCTCCTAAAAACACACACACACACACACACACACGTCCATCACCACTTCCCATCCGCCCCAGAAATACTACAGAGCAGACTTTACCTCAGTAGCTCCCCAGATTCTTTGGCCAGCTTCTCTACTCCGCCCTCAGGGATCTTTGTAAAGTTGTTCAGGTCGTTTCCACTGCAGTAATAATCTCCGCTTCCTTGGCGGGGGTTAAAAAGAGGATAAGCGCACTGATATACGGAGAAATATCTGCAAACGCTGAAAGGCGGAGGAGAGTGCTTCACCTGTGATCACGGTAATGACAGAATCGTCTTTGCCAGCAAGATCCAAAGCTTCAACCAGCTCATTGTACATCTACGGGATGCAAAAACATAAAAATAATATTTAAAAAATAATATATATATATAAAAAGCAGTCAGTGTCGTCTTTTTAAAAAATACTTAATATTAATAAATAAATATTAGAGGAAAAAGGTGAATGAAACATTTATTTTTTAAAGCAAAAAGAATAATGACAATAAAATTGCAATATATTATATTTTTTATATAAATATAAAAATATTATACAGTTATAGAATATAAATATATCATATTAAAAATAACACTAGCTCTTAGTGTTTTCAACGGACACATATACAATGTTTTTGTATGTAATAAATATGTAATAACATAACTATAGAGCTACAGACAGTGTAGATAGTAATGTTATAACATTGTTATTACACTGCTTTCAAGAACACTTTTGATTGACGAGTCTTGGTTTTCTGTGGTCAAACATGGCCAACATACTAACTGCATTAGCTTCAAGCCTTCAAAATGTTACTCCTTCACCTCCACAGTGATGGCGTTCTTCTTCTCGGGTCTGTTGAGTCGGATGGTGGTGATGTTGTCCTCGGCGCTGACCAGCAGGGTCTGGAAGCCCTTAGCGCCCGCGGCGGGCTGCGCTGAAACCACAGGAGCTTCTGCTCCCACCAGAGACGAGATGAGGTCCACGTACCGCTGCCTGGCCTCTTCCTGACACGGTCATAAACACGTAAAACACCAGAGGCTTTCTTTAGAGGTCCGCAAAACTATCAGGTTAAAGCCTGAGACATACATGAACCTGTGGCCCCAATACTGTCCTGTTTTCAGCAATTAAAAATAAACCTGGGTCCCACTTTAGAATAGGTAACACTTGTTGACTTTTAACAAATCAATATTTAATTTGCTGCTTATTAATAGATGTTAGATTTAGGTGTTGGGTGGAATAAAGAATTAATAAATAACTATTAATGCTAATAAGCAACTAATATGTGTAACCATAAAATTAGTGTTGCATTGGTACAATGCACTTATGAACGCGTTTCAACATTGTGCTTATATTTATAACACTTTTTACATTTTCACATTTTTAATTAATTTCTGAAATTACATTCATAATTATGCTGTTGACAAAAAACTATTATTAGTAACACATTAGATGCATTTAAATAAAAAGGTCCAAGTTAATTATGTGAAATACAGTTTATTTGAAGAGCTAAAATGACTAAAATTTAATTTAAATTGAAATAAAAAATATTTACAAAAGAGGACATAATAATAAAACACACAATATAGATATATTGAAAATAACGAGAATCTAATTGTTATGATACTTGAGATAATTGTGCTTTAATAATATTTAATTTAGAATAAAATTTGATTTTATTACATTAGCTCAAATTAAAATAAAATGTATTATGAATTACAAATTTGAACAGAAACCTTTAGTAATACATTACAATTGATCCAAACAGTTTACTCTCTAGTGAAAAAAAAATATGAAACATACATGTGTCACCGAGCCCAGACTCTTCCACGCGTCCCATTTAGCTTTATTCACGAAGTCCAGCATGCCGGGTTTGGGGGTGTTGCAGGGGCCTTGTGTGGCCTGAACATTTACAAAACAGTCAGAAACGCATCATAAGCAAGAGATATGAGGACAATCTGGTCTTGTAGATAAAATCTGTAGACGAAGGAAGCCTCTAGCATTAATTTCACAAAAATACAGTAAAATCAGTTAATACCGTAAATTTTGGTTACAAATTAAAATAGCTGTTTTCTATTTGAATATGTTGTGAAATGTTATTTATTCCTGTGACCAAACTGAATTTTCAGCATCATGACGGTTGTTGAAAAGGTTGTTAAAAATCCCATGGAACAGAAGTCAAACAAATCAAATGTAAACGTAGAGGAAAAAACATATTTAACTCATTTTTGGGCTGAGTATGTTTCATTAGTCCTAAGTTACTGACAGTGCTGGTTACCTTCGAAAAATAATTGGTTACATATTACAAGTTACCCTGAATAAACGCAAACAAACTCATGCCCTAAACACTCCCGGACTGGTACAGTCGATGCAAATTATTAAAGAAAATATGAAGACGTGACCCTCTTTAACTCTTAATGTTTAATAAGTAATTGTAACTGAACCAATTGCAGTAACATTTCATTACATTGTTATTAATGACTCCTCACCTGTTTAAAGAGTGCGTAGATCTTGAGTTTGACTTCATTCCCTGGGTCCTTCTTCAGGGTTCCTAGTTTATCTTTGGCGGCGTTGAAGTCTTCCACTGAAGCTCCCATCACCGCAGCAGAGCTGTGTATCTGAACACACGCTACGAGGGCAGGTTTACTCGCTCTGGACACACATCACGCATGTATTACACTAATGTGTGTGTGTGTGTGTGTGTGTGTGTGTGTGTGTGTGTGCACCTGGTATTTATCAAGCTATGGGACCAAATGACCTCACAAGGATAGGAATACCAGTACATTTTGACCTTGTGGGGACATTTTTAGGTCCCCATTATAAAACATACAGGGTTTAACAGTAACACATACAGTCTGTACAGCATACAAACCTTTACACCTATACCTTTACACTCATAAAACATGGAAACACAACGTGTGTGTCTGTGTGTGTGTGTGTGTGTGTGTGTGTGAGTGTGTGAGTGTGTGAGATCTGACACCCTGATGTAAGGTAAGGGTCAAGGTAAACACAAGGTACAGGACTTTTTCTACTGAGAAGCACGACACCATTATGTCCAGATCAATAACAGACTGACTGGAGATTACGAGGCAGCGCATCCAGCGTCCGAAAATGTTCAAAATAAACGCTCAGTTCCGACATATCATATCAGTACTGCTCTCTCTCTCTTACCGGGCGAATCGGTCAAATCTCCAGGGTGAGAAAAGTTTAATCCCAGCAGCCATAACCGTGACGCACAGCGATCAAAGTTTAACGTTCACAACGAGCTGCGCTCCTCGGCTGTCAATCATCTGTCAGATCGCCTAACCCCGCCCACTAGGGACATATCGGCCAATCGGGCGTCATCTCGTTCTCTTTCTCTTTTTGAAATGTGTCTGTTCAAAACAATCACTGCCGCCTGCTGGTGGGACGAATCGGAAATAATTAATGGAAGCGCTGTTTAATACATTTTCTGCCTACAGAAGGAACATTTATTTTAGGTTGACTTGTAAATATACTTCCATCCCCATGAATTGCTTTTCATCGGCTGAAATTGAACTCAATAATCAATAATTTTTTTTTTAATCACTCAAATAAAATAATTAAATATTTAACATTTCAATTAATGCATTTCATTTACGTTTTAATTTAATCCTTATATAAAGCAATGCATTAATTAATATTATTTTTTTTTAATGGGTAAATCAGGTAGCATTGCTCCAGGTGAAAGCCTGACAGCTAGTGGTTGTCTTTGTGTGTTCAGTAAGATGTCTTGGAATACGTACAAAAGTGCCATATGCTGGTTCATAACAATAGGCATGTTGTACTGGAAGAAATTTAAATAAAGCGCTTCTCTAAACAACACCAGGTGTTTCCACCGCTTTCATTTTCTCTCTTTTTTTGATTTTTTTTTAAAGAAAGAGAGAAAAATCACCTTCTCGCCAACACCAAACTGCAATAAATATTCAGTTAAGCAAAAATAAATAAGACAACTTGCTGAGAAAAAACTCCAAAGAGCCAAAAAATAAAGAAACCGGGATCCAAATGAATAATTTGCGTTGAATGATTGTAAAACAGACCGACTGAAATATACTGATCTGATCAATGTGACTCAAGCAGAGGAATGAAGAGAAGACTTCATGAAAATCAGCATCGCAGCCTTCAGAACCTGGCAGGGTTTTTTTTGCTAGATTTAGCAACTTTTCAGACTACGCTGGGAACTTTTTTTTTTCTTTTCCCAAAAAGCTCCTAGCAGCAACGTTTGCTATTTTTTAAAATACTTTCGAAAAGTGACTGAAATTATAAAAAAAGTGTATTTTAAAATGTACCATGACTGTGAAAATATTAATAGGCCTATAGAATATTCTTTCACATTAACACACACACACACATATATATATATATATATATATATATATATATATATATATATATATATATATATATATATATATATATATATATATATACTGTATATACATACACACACACAGAACCCATATAAACACTAAACATACATAAAAGCAATACATTTATATTAAAAATGGCATCCTATCATAAAACACACCCATCAAAAACTTTACATAGCCTTTAATAAATGTTATTTTCTCCAGTGACATGTTAGTTGCTGTTCCTCTCTGTTACCAGTACAATGCTTGCTAATATGTAGTTTTACATGAAATTAAATAAAATGCAATCATTTAAAAATGTGTAAATTAAAAAAAGCAATAAAATAAAAATGCTTCTTTGAAATCACAGGAATAAATACAATTTTAAACGGTTAGAAAACGGTTATTTTAAACAGTAAAAATATTTCAAAATTTTAACTTTTAATATTTGAAGTGTTTATATATTTTTTTTACAAACAAATCTGAATGAACATATTTGAAATGATATTTTTTGCAGAGAATTGAGAAAGTGACTGACCACACAGCTTCAATGTGTTATTTTAGACGCCCATGAGTGCACAAAAAAACATTTTTAGGTCATTTTTTAGTAGCTTTTTTTGAATAACACGGCAACTTAACTTGTCATTTGGGTCAAGCACAAGTTTCATTTCCCCATATTTTTGTTCCACGGCTTTATTGACAAGCCCTCAAAGACACTTCCTAATATTCATCACGACAATATATTATATATTATTACATATTATATGTACTTTTCTAAAACCCTTTATTGCCTATTCAACTGAAATGCACATAAAAACAAACACATGTTTGAACAAGAATACTAAATGAATATTACATCAGTTAAATAATATAATTAATACTGGTACCATTTTAATATAAGAGCTGTTAGAAATGCAATGTGCTAAATCTATAACAACATAAGAATGACGTTTGATGCAACCTTTAATTTAATTACATTTTATCTCGAAAAAACATGTATATGTCAAAACCATCACATATTTATAGTTAAACTGTAGTATCTAGTAATGCTTGTGTGTCAAAAATACCAAAACACGAGGTAGAAATATTGCCATAAAATAATGAATTACATAAACCAAGTTGTCTTCATTTCATGGATATTCAAGAAATGCTGATTAAAAATTTTTTCCAGGTGGAAAAGGCACTGATTCAGTGGAATGACCCTTGTTTGATTTGGTTTATTATGGAAACATGGATTCTATGCTGTTTTTAGTTTATTAGTCCGTCCCATTTGCTATTTTTATACTGATCACTTTTCTGAGAAGACGACATCATCTCGAACATTTTATCTGAGGTATGATATTTCCCCAGCGTGAATTTCCATCTTCCCTATTGATTTCAATCAGAAAAGAGTGCTTATGTTCTTAAAGGCCATTCCTGATAACCTTGAACTATAATTTACTTACTGAAACAAAAAATATGATTTAAAATATCATTTGGGAACTTTATGATGTTATTTGTGACCCTTGACCACAAAAAGTAGCATGGGTATATTTGTAGCAATAGCAAAAAAAACACGTTTTGCAAATTTCACGCCATAAATAGCCCCTATAACAAAACTTTAGTTTTGATTAGTAATGTGCATGGCTTCATTTGGATATTAAAAGCAGATTTTTCTCATTTTGATTTAAAGTTGTTGATAATAGTTGTGTCTCAGCCAAATATTGTTTTATCCTAACAAAACATACTTAATGTATAAAGCTTATATATATAACTTATATTCAACTTTTAGATGATGTATACATCCTGATTTCACCACATTTCAACTTAAGACTGGGTTTGTATACCAGAGTCACATTTTTGCACAAGAAATTAATTTTTTTTAGGCCTCGTGCATAAACCTTATGAAATAAGAGACAATTGGAAATAACACACAGTACTACTAGTTCCTCAGCCAGTCAAGTGGTGAAGTTAATGAATGATGGCGATTTTTATTAGCTTATTCCTTTTGCATAAAAAAGCAGCAATATGGTAGTGGCTTAGACCTAGTTTTGTAGCTTTATTGGTAAAATACCCTGTAATTGTTTGTCATGTTGTTGATGGTCTGAAATATGCCGGCATCATCAAGAATCAGGAGATTAGTGTTAGACTGACCTGATCTTGGGATCGTTTTGACTTGCTCTGGTTCCATGGAGGTGTTTTTCTCAAGAGGAAGAGGAAGTCCTGAGCCTATATTAATCAGAATGGAGCTCCTCGTGGACACATCTGCCTGGATCTTCTCAGCAGACCATCTCCTCTACAGAGACCGTGAGTTTTAATGACCATTTTTAACGCTTTGCTTTTAATTTTTACTCTGCAGTTAACCATTTTCTACATATTTCTCTCACACTGATACACTGAAACACAGTCTTGGAAAAAAGGTTCTTTATTGGCTTCTTTAATGGTTCCGCCGTTTACCATCCATGGAACCTTCATTCCACAAAAAGGTTCTTTACAGTGGAAAAAAGGTTCTTTAAATTATTTAAATATTCGTAAAAATTGGTTCTTTTAAAAACGGTTCGCTGAAAGACTCTTTGGGGAACCAAAACTGGTGTTGTATGTAACAATAAGGGTTCAGGATTTTATCTAAGAAATTAGTTTTATTCAGCAAGGTGCATGGAATTAATTCAAAAGGGGCAGTAAAGACATTTAAAGCTGACAATTTCCACAAAATAATGGGCAGCAAAACTGCTTTAAACAATAATCGGAAATGTTTCTTGAGCAGCAAATCAGCATATTATAATGATTTCTGAAGGATCATGTGACACTAAAGACTGATGCTGAAAATTCAGTTTTGCATTACCGGAAAAAAGTATATATACTTTTAATTGTACGATTTTTCAATATTGTTATTTTTACTGTATTTTTGATCAAGCAAATGCAGCCTCGGTGAGCAGAGGAGACTTCTTTCAAAAACATTAAAAGTCTCCAAATGCATGAAGAATGTTCTTACTAACAGTGTTAGTGATGGATCTGTGACAGGAAGGCTCCTGCTGCATTGCTCGGTTGAGAATGATATTTCATCAGTGCTTCATGATTCTCACAGTTTCACTGAGACTTTGGCTTTCCTAAAATAGTCTAACACTACATTGCATCATATCTTCCCACGGGGGCAGACAGAAAGAAATAGCTAAAGTCTCATTCATTCAGTGCACATGTACACACATGCACACATCTATCTGTCCTATCCTCTGCAGCTGTCGCTTATGTCTCAGGCATGTACCGAATGTAAAGTCTCTGTATTTAAAAGTCTAATATTACCGTGATCTGTCCTCCAGGCAAACGGCGAGACATCTTGTGTACATCATGCAAAAATTACCTCCGCACGTGAAACATCAAAATGGCCGCATTAACTTTGCCAGATCAAACACAGAGGAGTTTAACCTACCTGAGACGGAGTATTTTGAAGGCGTCATGGCTAGAGCACCAAGTAAACTCCTATTCAATTATATTCAACTGAAATTTGTGAACCAAGCCTTTGAAAATGGACACATTTAGAGATCAAAGTGTCATTGTTTTTCTTGAAATAAGCCCACAGTTTTTAACCCACAAACTTAAGGTCCTCGGGGTGGATCTCGTCCACTCCTGGTGCCTCGCCACCAATGAGTTTCTTAACTACTTCGGCAACTTCAGTCGGGGTGATGGTCGAGTTCAACTCTGAGCCCCCAGTGGAAGAAGCATTGGTGGGACTGAGGCCACCACCAAACAATGTCCCCAGTTAAAGTCAACTCCACCGTATACAGTGTTGGCAGGGCACTGCTTCCTCCTCCTGAGGCACCACACAGTTTGCCAGAACCTCTTTGAGGGATCCTCTGCCGGAGGTGGGAGTCGAAGACCTCCCTGACAGGGGGCTCTGCCAAACGTTCCCAACAGAGCCTCACAGAGTCTGTCCAGCTTCCTCTCCCGCCAACAGATCCAACTCACCACTAGGTGATGATCATTTGACAGCTCCACCCCTTTCTTCACCCGAGTGTCCAAGACATACGGCTAGAGGTCAGATGAAACAACCACAAAGTCGATCATCGACCTCCACCTTCAGGTGCCCTGATGCCACGTGTATTGATGGGCACTCTTATGCTCTCACATGGTGTTTGTTATGGACAAATTGTGACTAGCACAGAAGTCCAACAACAAAACACCACTTGGGTTGAGATCGGGGGGCCATTCCTCCCAATCACGCCCCTCCAGGTATCACTAGCATAGCCCACGTGAGCGTTGAAGTCTCCCAGCAGACTGACGGAGTCCCCAAGAAAGGACAGTAAGAGACCTATCCCCGACCCCAAGGTGCAGGGAAATGACCCTCTCAGTCACCAGGGTGAACTCTAACACATGACATTCCATGTTCCTAGAGCCAGATTCTGAGTCTGAGGATTGGGTCGGGTGGTCGGCCCCACATCGCTCCTTGGGGCTGAGCCCGGCCGGGCCCCATGCGAGCCCCAACCCCAGGTCTGGCACCAGGGTCTTTGGACTGCTCTGTCTGGCCTATCACCTAGGACCTGTTTGCCTTTAGGTGACCCTACCAGGGGCGTTGTAGTAAAAATTTTTACAAAAACTGTCAGAGACAGATAACCGCTGCCAAACTTAAAAGGTAGTAGATATCATTATAGCATGATAAGAAAGCCTTCAAATACGACTCAATGTTTTAATATGCATTTTTAATTGTATTGAAACCATCTTTTCCCCTCTCAGCATTAATAATGTTTATATTCAAAAGATTGTGTACGTTTTTGGTCTTTTTTTTCCAGCAACACAAGCTCTCTCAGTAGTCAGTGTTGATATGCTTGTGACGGACAACAAGAAAGCGCACAACACCAGTCGGTACCAGAACAACAGCCTCATAGTGCGCAGGAATAAAGAATTCTTCATCATCATCAAGTTTGACCGACCCTTCAATAACCAGCAGGACAATGTTCAGATAGAGTTCACGATTGGTAAGCAGATCTTTCTTTTTTAAAATTTTCATCGCATTTAATTATTTGCTGAAAAAAATGCTGAAACTAAAAAAGATCAAACCAACAAAATAGCAACAATATAAAAGTTCTGTGAAACGTCCAGGACAGTCTAACATAACACAGACTGCATGTAGCATTGTAGTATGTGTTTGAGGGTCAGGTTTTTATAATAACTAAAACGAAAACAATTAGAATAGAGATTGCTAGTGTTAGAGGGTCACGTTGTTTATAACAAATAAAAAGAAAAGAAGTGGATAAAATAGAAATAGAATAAAGAGTGCAAGTGTTAAGAGGGTCAAGTGGATGAAAAGTGGTTAGAAAAGTAGAATAAAAATAGTGTTAGAGTGTCATTTATAATAAATAAAATGAACTTATCTTTTAAAGGACAGTTCACCTCTGACTTATTTCTGACTCATTATTTCATTCTGTAATAACATATGCAATTACTTATTTCTGCTTCTTCTTCGCCATGTTTTAATAAAGATATTCAGCACTGTATCAGAAGACGGAAGATTCTATCTTTTTTTTGGAAAAAAAACCTCGTTCTCCAACTCCCCCAGAGCTAATAAGTTGAGTTTTACCGTTTTGGTATCTATTCAGACGATTTCCGGGTCTGGAGATAGCTCTTTTAGCATAGCTTCAATATTTTTCCTATTCATTGCGCCTGCTGCAATGCGGCCATGTTACAGCCGCATACTTCCTAGTCATATGCTAGTCGAAGCTACTGGTCTAATTGGATTCAATGATCTATGCTAAAAGTGCTATCGCCAGACCAGGAGATTGGCTGAATGGATTCAAAAACTGTAAAACTCGCCTTATTAACTCTGGGGGAGTTGGAGAATGAATATATTTCCAAAAAATTGGCGTGTTAAAAAAAGAGAGCATGGTGACCAATAATGTTGTGTCTAGTTAGCACTGAACCTGACAAAAGCTGTGGAGGAGCCCACAGAGCGGAGGAGGAAGAAAATAATGCTAACAAGCAATATATAGACCTGCATGAACGAGATCGAATTACATCTTTGATTTTTAATTTTTTTTAATGCTCGGGGGAGCATAAACTTAACCTATAACAGAGCCATTAATGGACTGAAATAACTCTCAGGCAAAAAATGAAACTGAGAAAATATCTGCCCATCTTCATTAGAGACCAGCCAGAGCGTATAGTGCCACTCTGCAGTTAGGTCAGCTGAATAATTGAAGTGATGTTCACTCGGCTGTCTCAACACCATTTAATTCAGCCTTGTGTTCAGTATCGCCGACTTCGCCGCTGTCCTATGGGAAGACGTCCTCTCGAGGTTTGGGCCTTTGTTACCAGAGTCAGTCCCGAGAGCACCATTTGTCTTTTTTTCATTCTGAAATGACAAAAGGCAGCTCACCCTCACACATCTTCACATTATTTATCCATACAATGAACAATGTTGCTTTGGACCCCACTGACTTTAATTGTATGTGCAGTCCGCTCCAGAGGTACTCGTCTTTTGTGTTCCACGATAGAATGAAAGGCATCAGAAAATGATTTCATGTGGGTGAACTGCCTTATTTCTGTCCCCACAGGAAGTTCGCCTGATGAAAACAGGGGCACCTACATGATCGTGTCCATCGGAAAAGAGAAACGTGACGGGCGCTGGAACAGCCGCATGATTGGCACGCAAAACAATGAAGCAACAGTGGGCATAACACCTGACTCCAGCTGCATCATTGGTCGCTTTTGCACATTTGTAACAGTAGTGAGTGAATTGGGAAAACAGCGCACTCCGAGGAACCCCAACACTGATTTCTATGTGCTGTTCAATGCTTGGGACCCGGGTGAGTACACGTATAACACTTTGTAATACGTACCGTCATCACCTGTTAGATGGCAACAAAACTTAACGCATGCATGTCATGCTGGCACACAGCGGATGTGGTGTATATGCCCAATGAGAGCGAAAGACAGGAGTATGTGATGAATGATGTGGGGGTCATCTACAATGGAGAATTTAACAACGTAACCTCCCGCTCATGGAACTACGGCCAGGTTGGCAGTTTTCTGGCGATGTTTTAGCTCTTATGGTGCACTATTCAACCAGATACCTTTTTTCAGTATTTTTCAACATTTTATATGGTTTACTGCAGTTTGAAGAGGGCATTCTTGATGCCTGTCTCTTGGTTCTGGATGCTGGGAAAGTACCTCTGATGTACCGTGGGAACGCCACTGAAGTAGTTCGGCAGGCATCAGCCCTGGTATGATTTCATATTTTGTTGTATGAATATCTGAACATGCAATATGTCAAAAGAAGAAAAAAACAAACAAATTGTTTTATTCTAGCTTCAAGCATTCTTTTTACACTTGAATGTGGGCAATTTATATAAATGTGCATTTACAAAAATATATATAAATAATGTATTTACAAAGTTCTGGCATGAAACTAGATGGCACAGTCCGATAGGTCTGACATAATGACATCATTATCACATGACACAGCTGGTTTTGTCTTGTATTGGTAGCCAATAAGCTCACTGCTCGACATTCAAATATATGACTAGTGCTTGCTGTAACAGTTGCAGCGTGCTTCAAAACCCTCCACATTCCCCAGCTCCACCTGTATAGATCTGGTGATTCATGTATGCTACATTGGGGTTATTACATTATTCGTGCAGCAGTATTTTAAAATTTAGTTGTCATTATATTTCATTGTGTTACTTTGCTGCATTTTTTTTTAACCTTTTTGCTTTTGACGTACTTTCGAAGTAGCCATAAGTATATATGGGTTTTTTGGTGGTATATTTTCAGATGAACTCCCAAGACGATGATGGTGTCCTGGTTGGCAACTGGAGTGGAGACTACTCCATTGGCACCGCACCCACTGCCTGGACAGGAAGTATTGAAATCCTGCGTAAATATGCCAAAGGCGGTTGTGTGCCTGTTTGCTTTGCTCAGTGTTGGGTGTTTGCAGGTACACTGAACTCTTGTGAGTATGGCCATGGCACATTCATTACCGGTTCTGAGATTCAGGTTATTTAGAGCCTCGCTGCAAAGGCTGTGGAATAACCATGGCACTGTGATGATCCCACCTAGTTCTGCGGTGTCTTGGGATTCCTACACGAGTCATCACCAATTACTGCTCTGCTCACGACAACTCGGGAAACCTGAAGACTGACATTGTGCTGGACGAAGCCGGGAAGGTGGACAGAAGCCGCACAAGAGATTCAGTCTGGTGAGATACACAAAGCGTGGATGTCTGATAAGTAATGATGGTTAAATGTGACAATAACCTTTTTTTTTTTTTTTACAGGAACTACCACAGCTGGAATGAGGTGTACATGAAGAGGCCTGATCTGCCTGATAAATACTCTGGCTGGCAGGTGGTTGACTGCACCCCTCAGGAGACCAGTGATGGTATGATCCTCCACATCTTCTATATACACTAGCTTTCCTCTAATGCAGGGTTGGCGAACTCCGGCTTTGGAGAGCCGCAGCCCTGTAGAGTTCAGCTCCAACCCTAGTAAAAACTCACCTGCCTCTAGCTTCTTAGTTACCCTGCAGACCTTGATTAGCTTGTTCAGGTGTGTTTGAAGCATTCCGGACAGACCTTCATCACCCCTGCTCTTAAAGGTGCTGATTTAGACTATACTAAAGCATAAAATACCATAGTATGTTTGCAGATATTTAAGAAACGTGTTAAGTTAACATACTTGTCTATCTGAAAAGCAATGCTACAGTTCTCCTTTGAAAATGTGTGTTCCGGCGTGGAATCTCCAGGTTGCCAGTTGGCGGAAAACAGAGCATGTCTCGTTTCAGTCATGGAAGCTGGCAAACAAAAAGGAGTCTGAGCGGGAATCTGGCAACCTGCGTGTGCTTCAAGTCTGAGTAGGAGGGGCCGGCTAAAAATGTCTCCAATATTTTGCAGGATATGGACTCACTTTTTTTCTTGTAATTGCAATTTTATATCTCACAGTTCTGATTTCTGAGCTGTGAGATATAAAAACCAATGCCCAATGAGGGAAAGAACTTCTATCTATCTGTAAGAGTATATCTTGCAATTGTGTGATATAAATTCATAATGTGAGATTTAAAATTTAGCATGGTCATTTTTTATTTAGTATTCTATTTTTACACTGGAAAATTTTAAAATGAATTTAGGTGCATCACAAGTTGAGGTGATGGGATTACCAAATATTTCAGATTTACGAACCTCCTTCAACCGATGCTTTAAAAAGATGAACAGAAAGCTGGCTTTCAAGCCTTATTTTGTACCCTCTTAATGGAAATAAACTGAAAACCACAGAGAAAAACTCCACTCCATCTGCTTGGAGATTTGAGGGATGTCTGAGGTTTAGGCGTTTGGCTTATCTGCTCTAATCTTACACATTTGAAACACTGTGTATGCTGAATGAAATCAAAAATTTCCCTCTCTCTTACAGGTCTTTATCGATGTGGCCCAACGTCTGTCAATGCCATCAAGGAGGGACAGCTCAGCTATCCATTTGATGCAAGGTTTGTCTTTGCAGAGGTACGAAACATCATTTCTCTACGTCTACTTTTTTAGTTCACAGAATTGCAGCATTTTTTAAAAACACCTCTTCTGTCTCCAGCTGAACAGTGATGTGGTTTACTATCGGTCTGATAAGTACGGAAACAAAAAGATTGTCAGTGTGGACACTACATATGTTGGAAAGCTCATTGTCACCAAAAAGGTGAACAGTGGCGCCTATGAAGACATCACTTCTAACTACAAATACCCAGAAGGTAAGCTTTATTTGGTGCAATCTGGGCATGGATGATCATATATTCCCTTTATCTTCCTTTCCTGCCGTCCTTCAAACTTCTTTCTGACTCCAGGCAGTGACAAGGACAAGCAGACCATGAAGATGGCAGAGAGTTGTGGCACTCCTGCCAGGGGTTACCAACCACTCCCAGAAACAGGTGTGAGCATCGAGCTCCAGGCCAACACCATCAGAATGGGTGAAAACTTTAAGCTGACGCTGAACATTAAGAACCAGACCAGCCAAACGTACAACATCTCTGCCACCATCACTGGCTGTGTGGTGTACTACACCGGCATCACCAGCTCAATCTTCAAAGTTGACGACAAAGTTGCATCCGTGGATCCCTGGAAAAGTGAGTCTGACTTGTTGTATAGGTTTAGGAGACATGCATTTTAGAATTGCTTAGCTTAACGAAATAGTTCACCCAAAAATGAAAATGGCTCCATATTTTACTCACCCTTCTTTCAGTCGAACACAGAATTTATCCTGGCCCTTCCAAGCTTGTTAATGCTCCGTAAACCGGATATATCCACAAGTACTGCCTTTGGGGGTTTATTACATGTCCTCTGAAGCAGATCCATGAGTTTTTGTAACAAAAATATCTCTCGATTTAAAATTATAACAAAAATAACCGTCCCATATAGCTTCTTGTTTGACCTAGTTGCGGAAGTACGTCGAGTCAGAAGTCAGAAAAGAAACCAGTACTCTGTGCTCATTCAGTCATTTACATTATAATTGTAAAACTGGAAATATTTTTGTCACAAAAACCCACTGATCTGCTTCACAGGACATGCTTCACAGGACAAAACTGTTCTCCATAAAAAGCGTGGCACAAACATCTGGGTTGGTGCTGTTCTGTTGTACATAATCTTAATGATTCATAACTGCATCTACTTTCAGAAGGCCAAATAAAGCGCTTTTGCTTTGGCACAGAAACTCACGTCTCGTGACATGGCTGCATCCACACCGCTGCGGTTACTGAATCCGCTTCTTTCTTTGCGTGACCATTTGGGGGGCATTATGCAAACACCACCACATCTTGACGTAGAGAAGTGGGGAGTGTTTACATGAGCCATTTTAGGGGGGTGTGGTCGAGTTTGACGCTTCAGTCTCTACAACTTTAAGGATCTTATCTATGCACTAACAGCTTGTAACACCCCAAAGAGAAAGGAAAGCTTGAAATCCCATCGCCTGAGCCCTTTAATTTCTGAAAATCGTTTTACAGCTATGCAAGTGATGATTGATGTCAGAGCTTTGGAGTACATGTCCTACCTGGTGGAACAGTCCAACCTGCTGTTTGTGGTGCATGGACGCATTCAAGAGACCGGCATGGCCCTCACGACAATGAGAGTTATCACCCTCCAACCTCCTGATCTCACAATTAAGGTATGCGTCCTTTATTGCCAATTGTAGAGGAACATGTGTGATGCATTTGATCTTTTATGTTCATTAACAGTCATAAATGATCCACAGGTGACTGGATCACTCCTGGTTGGCAAGGCTTTCATGGTTATGGTTTCGTTCCGAAATCCCTTTACCTTCATCCTGACAAACATTCAGTTCCGCCTAGAAAGCCCTGGTCTGATGCCAACCAAAATGAAAACATACGAGTAAGAATAACCTCCGTTATATTCATTTTTTCTTTCCTCAGAGTTTCATTGCCAGCAAGTATCAAACGATTAATGATTAATTGCATTCAAAATAAAAGTTTGTGTTTACATAAATGTACATGTATGTCTATTATGTATATATAAATACACACACATACCATATATATATATATATATATATATATATATATATATATATATATATATATATATATATATATATATATATATATATACATGCATAATAAATACAGTATACCCATATATTATGTAAGCAAAAACTTTTATGTCGGATGTGATTAATCGTGAATAAGTTTCTCTTATGTTTGCGCATCTTACTATTTTAGACTGTCAATTAAAATGCCACTTATAATTGTTCCATTAGCTTACATAACATTTCCCCCTCATTTAAATTTTCTTTGAATAGCCTATAGCTGTTTTTTACTCCTAGCTTAAGACTCCTCCCCACTCCTCAATAAAAACTGGTCTCTGCAACTGTTTGAAAAGGAAGAGGAAACCAGTTTGCTTTTAACTGTTCATTTTAAACTGAAGTACTGACATACAGTATTTTTCATGCACATACGACTATAACCATTTCCATTTGCAGTCAGATCGCCCCTGGTGGCTCGCTGCAATATACAGACATGATCACCCCTCAGTCTCCTGGGAAGAAGGTGCTGATAGCGTGTCTGGACTGCCCTACAGTGAGGCAGGTCACCAATCAGCTGGAAATCTTCGTGCAGTAACGGATTGCCGAGCGGAGAGAAAAAGGGCTCACGTAACCATTTCATTGAATTGCTTTGCTTTCATCACGAGCATTATCGAAATAAAAGCTAGCTTTTTTCCTTTACACTCACGCCTTCCAACAGTTTCCAACTCACGCTCGCGCCTTCCAACTTCCTTGACTGTACAAAAAACACAATCAAACATTTAGTAGCCTACCGATACAGCACGCACGGTCTGATACTTTCCGATTAAATAATGCAGTTATCAGGAAAAGTTGTAAATTGGAAATGGGAGGAAGAGTGAAACATATCAGAAATGTTTTCAGGTATGCGTTTGAAGGATAATGTTTCTGCGGGTGTGCAAAATGTTCAATGCACACACAAAATATGACCTACATAAACCAGAAACAGCGACGTGAAAAGTATTCTTGCACCAACAGAAGCCTGAGTGCATGCCAAACTTAGCTGTGAAGTAACAGAGCCGTATTAAAATTTAGTACGATTTTGTCTAAATTCCTGTTTTGGTTTGGTGCCTTAATTAACACAACTATTAATCTGACTGTATTAATCAGAATCTATTGCATATTTTCTCTGCTAAAATGCCACCGACTGTGTTTTACTAACATAAACAATAAACCTTCAGCATGAAATCATTTTGCATTCTTCATTAAGACACCAACAGCACTTGAAAAAAGAAATCAAGCAGCTAATCTCGCTCATGCAATGCCATTGGCGAGTCATTTTATTTTTCCAGTGTGGAAGATTCTGTTGGAGCATCTTAAATTGATATCATCTGAAAATATTTTTGCTGGAATCTTATGTAGCATCGTTTTTTTTTTTTCTTTTGTTCATCAAGCCTGCATTTATTTGAAACACTATTACTACTTAAATAACTGTTACGTTTTAAAATGCCATTTATTGTGATTTCAAAGCCACATTTTAGCATTATTCTAAAATTTCAGATTTTCTGTTCAAAAAAACGGCTGACTTGAATTGTTCAGGTTTCTTTGATGAATAGAAAGAACAGCATTTATAAATAAATGCGAAAAAAAGGTTTCTTGAGCATAATATCAGAATTATTTCTGAAAGATTGTATTAAACTGAAGTCTGAAGCAATGATGCTGAAAATTCAAATAAATTAAAAATATAGTTTTTACGGTTTTACGTAGTAAAAATACACTACACTGCCAAACGGGTCACCCTCTTCTAAAGAACAGTTTTAACTACTTTAATAATATCAAATCTAATAAGTACAAATCTTAATGTTAAAGCTTATAATGATATTCGATGGTATTGTGTGCTTCTACAGTTTAGACAGGACCCTTTTCCATCCTAACATGGCAATGCCTCTAAGGCAAAGTGTGGAAGAACTTGACTGATCTGCATAAAGCCAACGCCTAACTCCCAGCCGAACATCTCTGGAGTGACTTTAAATGCGGTCCTTTGGGCCAAACGCCAATGACTTGTACAGCCACTATATGGACAAAAGTATTGGCACGCCCCCTTCTTAAGAACTGAAAAAGGCACTTCTGTGACAACACAGATGGAAAAGCGTTTAGAAATTGATTTACATCTCCGTCGCAACATTCTGAAAGAGTCTAAAACGACCGGTGTTTACTGATGAGTTTTTGGCTCAAGGTCTGCATTTAAAGGCTTTAAGGAACCTTATGTTCGCTTCAATGAGCTTTCCAGCATTTCCCCCACATCACGACCGGGCCTGCTTTCAGCAGGATTTCGGGAGCCAAACGAGTCCGCGACAGTCTAAAAGGAAAGTTATTTTTTTTTAAAGGTGAAGTTATTTCATACGATGTTAAGAAGACGCGCCATTTTCATTTCAGGAATAGCGCGCAACACCTGCCAAGAGTCCCTAATGCAATTGGCCTTATCAATGCTATCAAACTATCCACAGAATTGTTTCACTCTTTACCTAGCGCGTCATTCTTGTCATTCAAATCATTTCAGACGTGATCTGCTTCGCGCGCTTTCACCGAAGAAAGGAAAACTCTGCTGACGCAATCGGTGCCTCCCTCGTTCCCTCCATATTAATGAAACACGGTTTAGACAGCCGGAATACCCCCTTCCGTCTCCCCTGCTTTCCCGCGCCCTCCCCGCGCCCACCTGAATGAGTCACCGCGGAAAACCTCTCGAGCCGCGCGGTAATTGGGCAACAAGGGGACAAACGCATTAAACGGGGATTCCCCGCGCCGTGGAAACGACGAGTCGTTTGAATCCGGTATTTTTAGATATCCCTCCAAGACTGGCAGCGTAACATTATTTGTATCGGGCGAAATATTTGCTTTTCTGATCAAAGAGCTCGCGCAACCTATATATATATATATATATATATATATATATATATATATATATATATATATATATATATATATATATATATATATATATATATATATATTATAGGGCCCTGTTGCACGCTTCCGCCACAAGATGGAGGCAAAACATGAATAAAAGCCCGCCATTGTTGAGTCCCGTGGCATTCTCTATAAATTAAATCCATATGGCGTCCCTCCCTGCATTGCAACACACTATGCAGGTTTTTTTACGGTTATGCAACTGCTATTTATTTCAACAGGTTAAATTCGCGCTTGTTATTATTACGGTCATGGCTGGACGTGATGTACATTCAGTTTGAAGACGCATAGGTGACGAACATAACCCGCCATTCATTTAACTTATATGGAATAATAAAAGCCATCCGTGCTGTCAATGACCAAATATTCGCTGATATTGTGAGGGTCCTCGGGGCATCTGTCTCCAGTGTCTCCTGTAGTCTGGACTCTAAATGAACTGTCAGGGGACCTAATTACTCAGCAGAGAGGAGCACACGGTTTCTACTCGCTGGTCGGATTCTCCTTCAGCTAGAATGCCCTAGGTAACTTTTTAGTATTCTCCTCCTGAAGCCAGAGCCTCTGAAAAAAAAAAACGATGTGCATCAATACTCAGTACTCATTGGTTGGCTGCAAATTCCGCTGACGTCAGCACGGTAAGAACTTTTTTTCGGTGATACAGACATCACCTTTCTCTCAGTTGTAACTCATCTCACCCCGTATAAAATAATTCCCAACGGGGCGTATTTCACAATTCTCAGCAACCAATTAGAGCGTGCGATTTATTAGTATTGGTCTGTAGGTTATGTAAAAACAAATATGGCAATATTGACACTTGTGTGTGTGTGTAGAGTGGTTTTAATGGAGCCTGTAGTTAAAAGTTTCCCACAAAAAAGGGCAATGCCATCACAACATCACACCCCGCTTCGTTAACCTCGATTCGCCTCAGTTAGACGTTGATATTTAAGGCATAAATAAATCATCAGTAATTATTAATAAAATACGGGCACTGCGTTAATCAGCGCCCATGCATTGGGGAAAAAAAATAAACATGAAAAACTACAATACTTGAGGCCATCGTTAAGAGGGAGTGTGGCCTGCGACCGAACTCGGGCCACCTTCGCCACCGCCACGATCGCGCGCCCCGGGTCCGGCTAAACTCGCGCGCGTTTCGGTCTCGGTATATGGGTCACGGGTCCACGCGCAGGCTTCGAGGGTGGACAGGTGAGACCACCGGAGGGCAGATGCACGCGGACATCTCCGCGAGCCCTGAAATGCCAGTACAGTGCGAGAGGAAGAGGAGGAGGAGGAGGAGGAGGAGGGGGGGGGGGGAGAAGGGGGCCAGCCCCGGTCCAGCAAATGAGAAAATAGAGAAGTGGGGAGTCCGACGGTGAATTTTACGTCAAGCTTGAGATGTGGGCGTGAAGAAGGGAGAGAAAAAACACGAGGCATCACCGCCTTCTCTTAACGGGGTGCACCATTTCACTTCACTGCGCCACGCCGACAGCGGGAAAAAATCACAAAGAGTTTCTGAATAGCTGCGTGAACTAAACAGCGATGTTCAGCGTTCAGTTTTGGCAATCTTTTCCCCTCACAGCTCTCTAAAACCGGCACACACTCCAATGGTTTTACTGGACGTAGGATGGGATTAACTTTGTCTGGAAGATATATTTCATTGTTTCTTGCTGTTCAAATAGGTGAGTCGATTATTTCCATCGCGCGTTTTGGGATGGGCTGACCCTTGCTTTTCGTTTTCTCGCTCGGTTAAGGTCGTATCGAAATGCGCGGATCTCTTCTGGTGTGTTTGGGGGACGTTTTAATTGCGATGTCACTGTCCCGACCGCGATTCAAAGGTATAGAGAGAGCACACGCCAGGCGGAAAATATTGCGTTGCAGCCGGAAAGTGTTCCGAGAAATAAAGCAAATCTTTATTGGAGCAAGTTGGGAAAAGTGCGGGACCTCTTCGCAGCAAATGCGTTCAAACGGATATCGACAAAAAATACGAAACAGGAAAGAATTGGTTGAATTAAGAGATTTTTTTTTGTGTGTGCATCACCGGTTTCAGACGATCCCGTGCGTCTCTTCGCAAATAACCACGAAATTGCGTATAATGTAGCGGGAGATAAAATAAAAATGGTGGGCAATTGAGGTTTTAGAATATACGAAATAAGTAGTTTTCATTTAATATCGCACGTTTTTTAATAGTGATGCTGAAATGAATATTGCAGGTTGTGCATCGGTGTGGATGAATTGCGGTCACCTAGCTGAACTACATTAATTTGACTTGATTGAACGGATTCTGCGGTGCCGGGTTGACACCGGTGCCGCTGACAGGGTCTAGTGAAGTGGTCGTGACCACTAGTACAGTAGGATAGGTGAGTCTATATTAGATGCTCGGTGGTTTCTAAATATAGACCGTCCATCGTGCCTACGACGAAAAACGATTTTAAAAACGCGCCGTTCATTCGCAGAGCCGCCTTTACCGTTTATTCCGGTAAATAAAACGAATACGGGGAAGGCTGCGTTTGATTTATTTGTTTAAAAAAAATATGACAGCACGCGTCCCGTTAATGCACGGCTCTCCAAAGCAAGCTGCACGAGCATCTCTGTATTTCGCGTCCTCGTATCCGCCATGTTGAGGTCTGAATATTTCGATAATTGTAATAAATATTCGCAAAACCGGTTGCGGAGAGTTTGATGCGAGGCGTCGCGTTTATTTGTGCTGATCTCTTGGAGGAATACGATCGTAATGTTTGTCCGTGTGGGAGAAAAGGGCGACGTGTCGGTGATATCACAATTATAGCGAGATAATTCGTTATGTAAGGTGCAGCGTTGCTCGGTAGAACGGTGTGTCTGTAATCTAAACGATAATTGACTCGTTTTATTACTTGGGTATTTTGTGTCATTGCTGGATGTCTTTATTTAGTTATTTCTTCTGCGGGCGATAAAGAATGCACTATGCATCTATGCAGCATCAGTCAACGACTTTTTACGATTCACCAACAAAAAATGGATGAATAATATCATTGCATGCATATTTTGTTTTTAGTTTATTTACATTATTATTATTATTGTTATTATTTAGCGTATGATGCGCGTATATTGGAATATGTAAATTAATATAAATGAATGCAGGATGCTATAACGTATACAACGTATAATGTACAGTTTAATATGTGCAGGCTATATACTGCATAAAAAACACAGCCTTGCATGCGCTGCGTTTAATATAATGGACCGTATTGCATGAAATGCATCTATATATCTGCTTCTGATGTATGGACGCCGGGTAGAATAGGCTATGTAATGCACATATAGTGAGTGTACCGCTATGCAAAGCATCTATAGACTACAGTTCTGAACTATTTAGGGTGTTTGCATCTCGTCCGTATCCCTGTAATGGGCCCAGCGAAACAACTCAATTCAACTCTGTTTAACGAACCCGAGAAGGAGCCACTGGCGTCTAGGGTTCGTTAAGCAAAGGGATCTGGTCAATTGATCGCGTCGCGACCTCCCAGTCCATCACCCGAGTCCCAGACCGAGAGGGAAGCGCGAGCACGCGCGCCCGAGTCTCCTAATTTTCCCTAATAGATCTGTCATAAAAAAAGAGACTCTTTTCTAGATGTGTAAAAAGGGGGAGGGGGAATACAAATCAGTCAGAATGAAAATCTCACCTCGCATAAGCCCACACCCCCCCCCACCCATCCTCGTGTAAACCATTACATCATCGTTTGTCCACGCGCCACCCATACAACACACACCATCCCGAGCAACACACACTATCCCGAGCAACACACACTATCCCGAGCAACACACACTATCCCGAGCAACACGCATTATTGCGTCTTAAAAGCGGCTTTATTTATTATATCCAGAATAAATGAGACCAGATGAGAACAGAAAATCTAAATATTAGTAAACGCTCAACGCACACGTGCGTAGGGTGCAACGGGCTCGTGCAAAAATAATAATAATAACAAATAATAAAGTTAAAATGCTCATTTGTCGTTTTCCAGCCTATCTGCTGCAGGCGGTTCGAGCGGCGGGGAAATGTGAAACAGTGTTCAAAGGCTTCTCCAACTGCCTGCTTCAACTGGGAGAGAACATGGCCAACTATCCACAGGAACTGGACGAGAAGGAAAACCTTCAGACCATCTGCACGTAAGGGAAAAACACGCATGCACGCAACTGATGAGATACACGTGTGAGAGGGCGGGGAGGGAGAGGAAGCAGATGGCGCGAGGGGCCCCTTGTTTAAGTCGACGGCTCCGTGAGCAGAAATAGAGCCGCGCTATTCACATTTCACCACTTAATTACAATTAGATGAACCGTCTCTACGCGCCGAGGCCAAAGGTCAATATCTATAATTGGATCGGATCGGGAAGTAATGCACGATTATTGTAAGCGATCCGCCCTATAAAATAACTGCTTCTTTTACAGCCGATTCAGAACAGTATCTTATTACTTTCTTTCACCTTTTTCATCTAGAGATTACGTCAAATACGTTTATATTGTATTTAGTTGTAGTTTTAACTAAAACTAGATGCGCGCACACACACACACACAACATATATATATATATATATATATATATATATATTTTTTTTTTTTTTTTTTTTTTAATTATTATTATTATTATTATGTTTGTTTTTTTGGTTTTTTTATATATATATATAAAGGGCAATGCAGCTGACATTGTATTTCTTCTCCATATAACCTAGGCTAATAAACAATTCATAAATATGTTTTTTCTTGTTCTTCTTCACTGCTGAAGACCAAACATTTTTTTTTTTTTATTCTCGCATTTTATTTTAAGTTATTTGCGGCGCGGCTACTTATTACGATCGTGCGCGTGTTCTTTTGCGTGTGGGTGTGTGCTCCTGAAATATATTAATAAACGCCGGGCTCGAGAGCGGGCTGGAGGAAGGGGCGGGGCGCGGGAGGAGTTGTAAGAGAGCGGGAGAGATGGGGAGGGCGCTAGAAGTCACGTGATACCGAGACTTTCCCTTCGGAGCCGCATTACAACTCGGGTTTCCCTCGTGCACCGTCTCTCTTCACGTGGATACACGTGGACTCGTGCATGCTATACATCGGATCCTATATTATATATATATATATATATATATATATATATATATATATATATATATATATATATATATATATACAGGCTATTCGTAATTTTTATTAAATTTGTATTAATAACACCACATTTCGACAAAATTCAGATTCAGAACCCAAGAATATATATATATTTTTATTATTATTATATTTTTTATTTTTTTGTTTTCGGTTTTTAAACATTAATGTTACCTATATTTTGGTATTAACCTTCAGAGTAACTAAAATAAATCAAACTGAAACGAACACGATATCATTTTATAAACGAAATACAATAGCTGATGATACTATTTTTCAATTTTAGTAATGTTTATTAAATGCAAATGCGTTGCAATAGCGTTATTTTTTTTGGTTGACGAACGCATAACCCGAAAGTAAAACCAAATATTAATATCGATAATAGCCGATAACGATAACCACAGAAGGACGTTAATGTCACGTGTTCCGATATTTTAGCCGAGTGACTAAAAATCGGAGATGAGTAACGATGTCTTTGCTTTGTGTTTGAAATATTTGATTTGCAGTTACTGGGATGATTTCCATTCGTGTGCGACCACCGCTCTGGCAGACTGTCAGGAGGGAGCCACGGATCTGTGGGAGAAGCTGAAAAAAGAGTCCAGAAACCTGGACTTTCGCGGCAGCTTATTTGAACTGTGTGCTGGCGGGAACGGCGCGAGCCGATCAACGGTTCCTTTCGGCGTGACGCTGGTCCTAACGGCACTGTCTGCGCTCGTGACGTGGATGCAGTTTTAACCCACGGGAAGAGAAGAAGAAGAAGAAGAAGAAAAATCAAAGAAGAGAAAAAAAGAAAGAAAAGAGAGGAAAAAAACAGACAAACCATCAACACAAGATTAAAAAAAAAAAAGAATAAGTAATGACGATCAAAATTCATCCTCACCCAAATGGATTTATATACCTACTTCATCTGGAGAAAAGACGTTTTTTGCAAGAGACAATGGCAAGGAGAAGTCTTCTGGGAATGCTCAAGCACATTTGCCTGACTCTGGGTCGATTTCATGAAATATTTATCAGATATTGAGTTGAAACGACGGCCTGAATTTCTGAAAGGGTCCCGGTCAGAAGCGTAGTATTTTATAACATTACCGTCTGTTATGAATTATTACCGTAGGCTTTTCACGTCCTCAACGGCCATCATGCGTTAGAGAAAGATAGGACATGTTCTCCCGTCCGTTTGTTTTTTATATGCTCTTTGTCGATATTTAGTTTTTCATTTATCAGATTTATTTTAGTCAAGCCAAGTATATGGATGATGATCCGGAGGAAAACACGAGAAACGTGTCTAATAATAACGAAGCTCGAAGTAATAACCTAGTCATTATGATATTAACAATTAGCCTATAATAAACAAACCTCAGGAATGATGAAAGGCGTCTATTTAGCGGCATACAAGAGCGCAGAGAGAGAATATATATACATATATATATATATATATATATAATAAAAGACTTTATTAAGTAAAAAAAAAAACAAGTGTCAATGTAGCCATGAAGAGGCTGTGAGATAGTTGACTGTTGCCATTTTTCCCCCTTAAAATGCTTTTCTATTCCATTCAAAGGAGAATCGTCTCTTTGTACGTAGGGCACATAACAGTATAAAGGTAACACTTTACATTACGGTGTCCGTGTTGCATTAAACATACGTGCGATTACAAGCGAGCAGCTCCAGAAAACAGTCGCACGTCGAGTAGTTCGTCGCTATAACGCAGTACTTACACGGTAATTACACCGCAACGTAAAGCGTGGCCCGACAGTTTAGTAGCACGACAGCATCTGGACCTTGACGTTAATAGTTGGATGACGTGAATTTTTGCTAGCTTTATTTGATGTTGCCAAGGCGTTAGACCACGTTTCACTGCCTTCGGAAGATGTGTATTTCGTTCGTCCGTTCGTTTGTTCGTTTCCGGGGATGTTGCATATGAAAATACCTGAATATTCAAAACCACGCGAGCAAACAAGAGGTGTGCGCGGAGTGAAAAGAGAGATGCTTTAACCGAAACCGTTTTAAAACAGATTGATCATACAGGTATATAAAATAGACTGCTAAAAAGAAGTATTTAAAAGAATTAAATAAAAAACAGTTACTGTTTGAAAGAGATTTGTGTCGTTTTGTTTTATTGATGTAGCCTTTGTGGTGGTCACAGTGCTTCCTCCTCTAAAATATTGCAGCTTAATGCGTATCGTGCCAATAAAAGAGTAAAGAAAAAAATGGAAATCGCATTTGTGACGCGCGCGCTCGAGACGCGCGCGCTTTCTCTTCCAGCGCCCCGAACGGGCGTGAACGAGCACGCAGGCGCGCGCGGAGGCGAGACTCCGTCGAGTGAAGACGTATTGTTTCATTATTAATAAGGTGGCAGGGAGAGTCATTTCATATTGATTCCCCCGCGCTCAGCGCGTTTCTGCGGCGTATAAGGCGCTTGTCTGAGAGAAAACAAGCTCCAGATCGAAAAATGATAGTCGAGGGAAAAGTATTTATTCTGAACACATTTTTAAAAAACATTAGTCTATCGCCTGCTGTAAGTCAATGAAGGACGGCAAAAAAAAAGGCTGCAAATAAGCATATTCATAATTTCCAGCATAAATTTAGAACAATTTTTTCACACTGCTAATGTTAGCAAGAAAGATATCAAGAAATAGCATATCCTATTTTTTTTTGATTATGATTGCTTTACAGCATGCGCGTTTATTGAGCCTTTATATATAAATATATATTTGCGCGAAAAAAAAGAACCGTATCATATTTATCGTATCAATATCGTATCAATTTATCGTGTGTGTATGTATGTATATATATATATATATATATATATATATATATATATATATATATATATATATATATATAAATAAAGCCTACATCTAAATAATAACCCTTTCGATAAATAAAAATATATAGGCTATTCGTAATTTCGTAATTTTGATTAAATTTGTATTAATAACACCACATTTCGACAAAAAAAAAACAAAAAAACACGAATTTATATTTTTCTCATAAAATGCACTTGAAAATGCATAATGGAATCCAAACCGACATTAAACCGAGTTAAACATGGTTTAGATAATAACTGTTCAATTCTTTATAATCATTTAAAATGTACACGTGTCAGTGTTTACTTTTAAAAAGCAGATAGAATAGAACTCATATATTTAACAATAAATGCATTAAAGCTACTTTGCTACGATAAATACGATACGGTTCTTTTTTTTTTCGCGTACACAGCTCTTCCGAAAATGAATATAAATCTGAGTGCGTATGAATAAACAAGCTTATTTTGACCAGCTCTAGTGTTCTCCCTGGAGGTGAGAGACTGCATGAATGGGACCGGAGTCCTGGAACGCGTTTTTATTGCTCCTTTTTGAGTTTGAAAATGAGATTGGATTTCATTCCGTCCCTGGAAGGGGATGACGACTACATTTGTAATCTCATTAAAATGCATGTTATTCTGTTGCTGGCACTGAATATATTATCCTCCACAGATCTTTGAGTAGTGCACAGAGATCATTTTTTTTCCTAGTGTTTTTTTTATTTTTATTTTTATTTTTTTTCACGCGCCGGGACATTTTCTAACCACACAAAACGGGGAGGCTATAGTGGTTTTGACATTTAATCTTTAACAATGAAAGCAGAGGACACGCACGCTCACACTGAGATGGCTGGCTCCCCTACTGCAGACTATGCGTGACCACTTTACAGGGCTGGCAGGACCCATCGGTGCCCATGCGAGTGCCAGGCAGACATGGCGCTGCCTGTTCGGCTGTGATCGGAAAGGCAGGGCGTTATAGTCACGCAGAGCATCATGGAAGGTCGTGTTTTTTTATTATTATTTTCTCTGTAACACCTTCAGATGGAGTGGTTGGATTTTTAGCGCTGAAAACAGGTTGACGACAGACCAATTAATTACCTCGTTTAGTTGATCGCAAGCTCGGCTGTTGGTGTTTTAATTCTAAAAAAAAATTGTGTTTTAAACTCCTCCCACCCCGGTGTTTTTTTGTCTTAGAGTGGCATTTGGACTTAAACAGATCGTGAACTTAAGCAAAATAAGCATGCTAACGCGTAGCATATATTTTTTACTCTTTGGTAGCGCCTTTTTGAGAGCGCTTACGTGCAATATACACTATCTGAAATTGGACTTGCCTGTGACTATGCTCACACCTATCTAATATGAATACATATTCTTCGTATAAAGTCTTTAGTAGTTAGGGAACCCCGGAGTGACGCAAGGGAAGCCACGAAATACAACAAATATGGCGAATAAAGGCAGCTAAGCAGTCCTCGTGCTCTCCAATTAGCTTAAAGGAATGGTTCACCCAAAATTAATTTCTGTCATTGTTTACTCACCCTCAAGTAGTTCCTTAAGTCGTCACCTTTTATACCTGAAGAAAAAAAAATATATATATATATATTATGCGAAGAAAAGAAGTTTCAATCACTGAAAACTAACCAGAAAAAGATACTCCTGTCCTGTAGAGTGACTCAATCGATCACGAGACACACAAAATCCAATCGCATTTCACAACCAAGGCTGACTTGAGGCTTCTTCTGGCGGCATTGTTTTGAATTTGCTCACAGAGACTGCAGCAAACACGAAGAGCTTTACTACGTATGGAGACGTATGGTGATCGGGTCTATTCTTCTCAAAGATTAAACCTTCAGCCTCTGAAAATCTGCCATATTAATCCTTTTTGAATAAATAATGATGGTAGTTGTATTCTTGTATTTATTCACAAATTGGTAGGTTTAGGAGCAGTGGTTGGGTTATGTGCTCATAAATATGTAAATAATGTAACAAATATGTTTACAATGAAAAAGCACACCCAAACAAATATATATATATATATATATATATATATATATATATATATATATATATATATATATATATATATATATATAATTTAATCATGATAATAAAATTCCCAGTATCTCACATAGAACAACAAAAAACACAATGGAAGACATTTTGAAAGAATCTTGGTAATCGTCTTGGTTATGGGTAATCGTTGACTTCCAAAGTAGGAAAAAATACTATGCAAGTCAATGGTGACCCAAAACAGCCTGGTTACAAATTTTTTTCAAGATCTCTTTGTGTTCGGCAGAACAAAAATTCATACAGGTTTCGGACTACTTGAGGGTGAGTAAATGATGACAGAATATTTCTTTACGTTAGTGCTACACCTCTGCTTAATGTCATTAACAACAGTTAAGTGGTTCAAAAGATGAATGAGCAACAAAGTTTCCATGTCTTCGAGTGGTGACTAGGGGTTTACACCATTTTCAGCTAAAAACTAAAAGCTTTATAACGTTCAGCGTTTTGACGTAAATGACAGTGGTGTTTGTTTGTTTGTTTTTTTATGTTTGCATGGCTTTTTTTTCATGCCAACCAATGGACTAGCATTCGTGTTTAACATTGGTCTCGCAGATCTGTGTGGTTTGAACTGAATTAAATGAAACGCCAATACATGCTTTAAACACTTATGTCATTTTTACATTAAATGTTACATTATGTCCACCCTGTTACAGTGCAAAACAGTGACAGTGATAGATCTATCTATCCATCTATCTATCTATCTATCTATCTATCTATCTATCTATCTATCTATCTATCTATCTATCTATCTATCTATCTAGGCACAACTGATTAGAAGTAAAGTAGGGAATTAACCGCTTCTGAAATTGTAACATTGTCCTTCCAATTCAGAGGTCTTTCGTAAGAGGTTACTAATGGTATAATGTTTCGCCTTCAGCAAATAAATGAAGAAATTAATCAAATTACTGTTGATTTAAAACCTTTTAATAGCTCACATACCTCATCATCTCACCTCACGTTGAGCAGCTCTGTAAAGGGTCGTAATTAAAAGCCCAAAGGGGGTTAGTTCAATGGCGTGTATGTCCAAGCTGGCCATTTCACTGCGTCTTGGAAACAAACACATCACTCTAATGTAATTACAAGAGCTGGGTAATCCAACAGTACCTATTAGTGCCAACAAATAATGAATGCGATGAACTGTAGATTGAGGCAGGACAATATTTCAGTAATGGACCTCAGAGTGGTTAAATAACTTGAACATGAACATATTCGCGGGAATGTGTTTGGTTAAGAGTCAGTGTCAGAAAGGGTGCTGTACTGTTAAGCTTATGTTCATTTACTGCTTTATCGACGCACATCTCAATTTGACGTAGTTTGGTGAAGATGGATTGGTTGACACTCAGGCTCATATGATGAGCTTGTATAATGCACCACATGGATCCCAACCTTAATGGGACAAAATTGGATCATGTAGGGGTGAAAATTGAATTAGGGACCATATCAGCTGTAGGGACTTCTTGCACACATTGTTCTCTCTTTTGGATGATGATGAAGATTTGCTCATCAAGGGGCAGTTACATAAACATGAGTTTCACCTCTCTGCAGCTTTGCGTTTTATAAATAGGCATCTTTTCATTTTTGCCAAAAAGTCTGTAAAAACAAAAACCAAAGATCGGCAAGAACTCATTGTGACGGTTAGCGCTTTCTGTTTCTGAAATCTGATACCTTTATCCACATGGCGAGTAAACCGCTTCTTCACAACTAACATTCAAAGGTGAGCTCTTTGACACGATTTATGTTGAAGTTATTGGCAGAATTCATAACTATCAGCCTCCACTGGAGGAAATATGGTCCTGGACAGGACTCCATTGCATTTATTTCCTCCTCTCATTTTCCTTCTCATAGATATTAAGCCATAAAAGGTATAGGACCTCAGGCAGGAAAGTATCATTTAGCAAATGGCAATTCCTCAAGACTTTCAATTCCTTGTTAAATCAAAACATCAATCTTTAACACTTGTCAATGTTCTACAAAAGAGGAGTCAGTGTCCTGCAGCGGCTGCAAAGAAAAAATTACTTTTTAGAGGTTACCGTGACCTATTGGATATTGGCAGGGAGCTTGTATAAACTGGAGGGGAAAAAATGAAGTGGAATGTGTCTGATTAACATGAAACTTTTCTCCTGTTTGTCAAACGTACAGAGTCATTATAGCCACCCAGTGATATTTGGTTGTGTTGCACACACTTCTAGTGTAATGAACGATTATGGTCCCTGTTCCATAACCAAGATGAAATAAATCGCAAGAGTCTAGTAATACTTCATTCAGAAGAATGGATGCATTTTGGAACCAGGAGAACCACACAACTGCAAACTGTTAATAACTTATTTTGTATTATGAAAATAGCTTCAAACAACCCTATAGAAGAACCATTAAAACCAACTGTAGTGGGATTTCCTTCCTTATCGATTCTGTGTTTTTGAATAAATAAGGAAGGATTCAGTGAATGAGTCATCAATTATCATCAAATGTTTTATTCCTCAATGAATCAGTGTTTTTGAACACAGTAGTCAAGTGAGTGATTCAGAGACGGTCAGTTAATTCCTATTGTTGAACCACTGGCTGAGCGAACGGTTTGCAGACTCACGAAAACAGCCACTTATTGTTAACAAAAATAGCTTAATCTCAAAGTGAATGAATAGCTTGCGTTAATACAACGGTTCCTTGTTTTCCCACTCTTGCAGATTATATCGTAGTCATGATTTATATAAGGAAACATTTGGGGGATAAATTCATAATCGTACACATATCATACATCAGATACTTAAAACATATAACCCTGCCCTGGATACTGGTGAACCTCAGTGTTGCCAAGTCTGCGGTTTCCCTTGGAATAAGACTGCTTTTATACTGCTGCCGTGGGCTGTTTTATTAGTCTGCTGGCTGAAGCAAAATCTCCTGCGCCCCCTCCAAAAGCAGGTTTGACCCCCTGGAATGCTTTTGATAGCCATTTTCCCCCAGAATGCAATTGGGCTGGCAAAAATACCAACCACTAACGCACTGACAGCCGATCTTAAACAACCACTGATGTCACGGACCGCAATATCAACACTATCGGAGTGTTTCTCAGCCAATTGTATTGTGCATGTAATAGTTTGCTGTATAGTGACTATCTATAATCCTGATGTCTCATTACGAGGGACTGGCTGCAAAATGAATGCCTCCCTTTATAATGCTGAACTTCTTCTGAACTACAGATGCTTTGTATCCGCTTTGTGGTGATGATGCCTAAAACATAGATCGATTGTCTCACCTGTCTGCAGCTGTGAAATAAAGGTGCTGTTAGTCTGGAGTTCTGGGCCTCTGGGCAACAACAAGCCCGTCTGCTGTTGGAGGATCAACCAAGCATTATTTGGTATCCTTTCAAGTCTTCTCTGGGCAGCCAATATAAAATAATATTGGCTTGGTTTCACAGTAAAGAACAGCTTAACTGAACCCATACCATATTTCTGAGCTGACGGTGCCCACACAATTCACATCCAAGAAGAAGGCAAAAACAAAGCAGACATATTTAAAGAATTTAAAAGCAGAGGGTCACACAGGAAGCACTGAAAGAGAAAGTGAGAGGTGATAATGTGGGAAAGGGGAGGGCTGGAAAAAAGAGAAGAGAAACATGAGGAGGAAAAGAAGACAACTGACAGACAGTTTCACAGAGAAAGTGAAAATGGTAAATGGAGACAACAGAAGGATGGAGAATGAATGGCTTTTTGCGACAGAGTCAAAGGAGAGAGAAACTGCGACAGAAGACAGAATGAATAGAAGGAAGACAGAGGAAAGAGAGGAAGTCAGACTAATTGCCTCGGTCTTGGATTTGCGCCCGTCAGATGCTGCGCAGTGACATTAAAATTGATTTCTTTTCTGCCACGGATCACCTGCGCTGCTGGAGAGAGATCACAGACGGCCTGCCAGCGCGAGACTCGGCTCCAGGAGCCGCTGATGCAGGGGACGCGGGGTCAGATCACCGGCCCTTCAGATGTGTACGTGAGGAAGATAGTTCTGCCCTTTATGCTAGAGAGACAATTAGACTTGAGAAAGATCGATCTGTAAACAGACATACGCGAAGACAGATGGACGGACGGAACGGCAGACAGACAGATTGATAGATAGAGGGATGGATGGATGGACGGACAGGCTGACACAGATAGATAGAAAGACATACAGATAGATAGATAGATAGAGGGATGGACGGGCCGACAGATAGATGGATGGACAGACGGAAAGACAGTCAGGCTGACACAGATAGATAGACAGACATACAGATAGATGAATGGATGGATGGACAGACAGGCAGGCACAGACAGATAGATAGATAGATAGATAGATAGATAGATATACAGACAGACAGATAGATAGATAGAGAGAGAGAGAGAGAGAGAGAGATACTCAAGACTGAAATCATACAGATGACATCATCTCTTTCACAGATCTGCACTCTCTCACATTCCTCTCTCTCCCTTCCTTCATTTTTCTCCTCCTCCCTCCATTTCTCTCCTCTTTCTACACCATTTTACAGCGATAACTAGATTTCCTCACGTCGGTTGTTTCTGATCTAAAATTCTGTGGCCGTACAGAGAAAAATGTCTTCATCAGTTTCTATCAGATGTGAGGTTTGCAGTGAAGCAGACTTCCCTTGATAAGGAGACTGTAGCTGCTGCTGGAGAGAGTGTTGCACCACCTTCTAAAAATACCTGTCCTAAATTCTCAAAACCCAAACGGAAACACAGAAGCACTGATTAGATCTCGTCTAAAGCTGACATCCGCCAAAATGAGCTGCCATCAGTGATGTTTGCTGTTTCTTTTGTGTAAAAGGCAAATCATGAGAAATGGTTTTTACTAGGCTTGGATCCCGTGAAATTTTCAGGTGCTGAATATCATATTTAGTAAATGTCTGTTCCCGGGGTTCCTGACTTTTAGATTCAAAGAACATTACATACTTGTGGATTTTATGCATCTCTTTGATATACACATCTATCTATCTATCTATCTATCTATCTATCTATCTACCTATATATATATATATATATATATATATATATATATATATATATATATATATATATATATAATCTAAAGAAATAGATATTTAGAAATTGGTCTAGGAGTTTGCTTGTTTTTCAGAGAAATATAGATTAGATCTCTTACTCTGCAGTGGATGGGTGCCGTCAGAATGAGAGTCTAAATGTTTGACTAAAAACATCACAATAATCCACAAATAATTCTCACCACTCCACTCCCAATTATTAGAGAGTTTTTATAATTATAGGCTGTTGCATCAGACTGAAATACGTACCCATTATCCATAAAAACACTTTTTCCAGTGAAAAAGTTCACCCCCGTTGTCCTCTTGTATCAACATCCTCCAACATATTTCATTAGAAACGTCTGTTTTGTTTGTAAATGTTGCTTGATCTGTGCATATATCAAACAGACAATATTTCACATTCGAAGCAAAAATGCCTCAATGATGGATTTGTCTTCAAAAGACATTAACTGGTGGTCTGGAGTTCAGCTGTTTGGACTCTCATTCTGACGGCACCCATTCACTGCAGAGGATCTACTGGTGATGCAGTGCTACATTTCTCCAAATCCGTTGTGATGAACAAAATCGTCCACATCTCGGTGAATAAATATCAGCAAACGTTCGTTTTTGGGTCACCCATTCCTAAGTGACATACAGTGCAGTGCCCAGCAAGCACCGAACCCAGATTCTCAACGAGATTTTAGCATTACGACAATTCAGAGGGAAAATTACTGAACCAATAACAGCAAAAATGCATTATTCATGCTGTGATCTACAAGCTTCAATTCTCTGCCAGTCTGGTAAATATCCGAATGCATTTGCATTTCTAAGAGCCCCTGGGAATAAGGAGTACGCCTTTGGTTCCTCTGCCTCAAGGTGCTGTTGTAGCATTGGTTTGAAAAAATATTACCGTGTTTGTTCAAGAAGATATTAAGTATCAGTTTAATACCCGTTGATGTGCGATAATGCTGTTTGCAATTAGGATAATCGGATAAGAAATGTAAGCAAAATCCACACAAGAACGAACGTGAGATATATATGTCACGCAGCGGCTGCAAAGAAGGCATTTTCAGAGGAGCAACAGTGATTATGTTATGCTGGAAAAAAAGAACAAGGGGAAAAAAATCATAAGTGGAGTTCAGTTTCGAACACTAGGAGACGTGTAACATCTGTTCGAGATATAAATGCAAGCTGGGTTTCTTTCTGGCAACCTAGCCAGATTGGACTTGAGCTGAATTTCCATGGCAACCACTTTGTACCACCTCGGTTGCTCAAATCTGGTTGAGTTTCATGCACGCTGGCTGAGAGTGCATCTTGTCCTCGCGTGCTCTAAACAGTCAATCTTCAACGCGCTTTATGTCTTCACTACACGAGCACGTGGCTTCGGCCTCCCCGGAGAGCAGCTTGATTTCAATTTCAGCAAGACTTGCATGGCACTGAGCAAGGATTCAAATACTACTCCCACTATTTGAATCACGGTTTCAAATACTAATCGTAGCTTAAGTCCATTGATTCGTTGTCCATGTGATCAGATTAATAATCTGATCACAATGCTATTTAGAGCAAAGTACTATTCTCACTATCTTTATAATTCAGATGTATTGATTCAAATTGCACTACCCCTGTTTTAATCAAATGCAGCGAATTAAATACTGCAAAAGTCAAACACTATTTTCACTTTAATCAGTTATTTAAACTCTACTTGCCTTTTTCTAGTCCAGTTCAATGATTCAAATTCGAAGCTGCTCTGTCTATGTGAATCGTGTTTAATGATTCAAATGTTACCCCCTGAAGTTGAATCTGAATCAAGTTCACTAATTCAAACACTGCGTTTCTAAATTAGTGCAATTAGTCAAATTATTTATTTATTTCACTTTTATAATCATGTTCAAGTAGTCTAATTCCACGTCTGCTTTTTGAGTTAAGTGCAGTGATTCAAATACCATTCCCACTATTTGAATCTTTCGAAGATTCAAAATCGACTTCCTACACTAAAAAAATAAATGAATTGAATTCACTTTGATTTTTTGTATAGGCAAGTGCTCGGAATCAATTTTTAGATACATTTAAATAAACTAATTTAACTGACAATTTGTTTATAATAAATTATTTGCAACCACTCACCTTCAAAAAATTTGAATCAGTTTAATTGATTCACATCCCACAAATTTATATCCTACTCTAAGATAATAAAATAATCTCATCAAATCAAGTTCAGTCATTCAGATTATAATATGATTTAAATCATGCAGAATTCAGACTATCCATATATATTTGAATCAAGTTCATTGGTTCAAAATTCATATTTAAGTTCACTGATTTAAATGCTAAGCTCTTCCCACAATTTGATCATGATTACAAAATGTTTCTGCATCTGACCCATTCAATAAAGACATTAATCTTATCCATGAATCTACATCGCAAAATATAATTCACTGAATTTGCTAAATTTAAGTGGTTTCAACCGATTTAAATAAATGTAGCTGACTAACTTTCATTTAAATATTGCTAAAATTAATTGATTGCAACCACTTACCTTAAAAAAGTATCATTTTTGTCATAGTACTCTCACATCTGAAGCTTGCAGAAACGTGCTGTATGCTGTATTAATGAATTTTTAATGTCCGGCCCCCCATTCGAACCATGCTCACTTCAAATGCTAATACATATTTTCATCTGAAATGTTAAAGAGAGTGCCTTTCTAATGCCTTAAAGTCCCTAACGCTATCTTTTCAGCTCCTGAAATATCAACAGTGTTCTGTTATCACAATGTATTATTAGAGAAATGATAGAAGCAGATGTCATCCGCAGCTCACACTTGTGCGACCAAGCAGCTGGGGACTTACAGAGCAGAATTTGCTGACAATGACAAGGACCTTATTCTTTGAGTGCAAGCCCCTTGAGGTTTGGAATAAATTTGATTTTCTTTTCCATACATATTCACGGCCCTCTCCACACTCCAAACGCTAGCTGGGTTTAGAGATGTGATCATAAAATCTGAATATAACAGCATGACCAATACAGCATGCACCGGATTCCTCCTGACATCAAAAATCAAATCTTGGGCTTACATGAAGAGTTACTGCGTGTTCTTGACATCTTAAAATGACGCACTGAAAAGCTGTTTAAATAATAAGCTGTAGACTTGTAGTCGTTTTATTTTGGGGAAGAATTTATTAATTAATGCTAAAATAAATACTTAAGTAATTTTATATATATATATATATATATATATATATATATATATATATATATATATATATATATATATATATATTTAAGTTGCTAGAGTAAAACTAAATGAAATCTGATCATGCTAAAAGAGTCACAATGAAATATAATACACTGTATTTTATTTCATTATACATGTTTGAATATAGACTGTTTCTGAGAATGCATTAAGCAATAGAATGCAATATATAATGTTTCACTGTTTTTGGCTTTCCAGAGTGTTCTAGAGTTTCTAGAGTGTTCTGTGTATTTGTTTCTCAATTTGCAAAAGATGATGAAATTGAGTTAAACCCCCCTTTTTTTTTTTATACATGTGATCATATCGTATGATTGATTAGAAAGCTAACTGAAAAGAGCGCAAGTGGGGAATTTGAGCAGGACTTCCTAAAATATGACCCTTCGACCCACTGGTTAGTTAAAATGAATCAGAAAAGCCAAGCATTTGATAACGACAGTATGCGATTTTCTTGCTTCAAGTTTTCCAATGTATTTCAGGTGCTGTAGATACTGGAAACTATTCAGAGCTGCTTTGAACAGGTTTTGGGAAGTGTCTGAAAAACGATCCGCCGGTAATTTTATTACAGGTTCGTTTTGCTGCTTTTACCTCTCGACTAGCTCTTACGATCCTTTAAGTGGCCATATCAGGTGTAGGATGTTTCTGCAGAACTAATAGGGCTGCTGTCCTCAAAGTCCTCCTGACTGCTAAACGCTTCTGCTGTAGTGTGTGACTTTCAAGTCTCTGAGAGACCGGTTCAATAAATCTTCCGTCTCAGAGAGAGACTTTAATTTTCTGGACCCCTCTCCATTTCTCTTTTCAGCTCTTGTTTTTCAGATGACACAAGCACAAAACAAATAGCCCAGGAGTACCCGAGAATGAAATATAACAAGAGAGCACTCAGAGAGCGGTGAGAAATAACTTTGTGACATACACGCGGCGTGATGCACCAAACCCTCGACTATTTGGAAGATCGGGGCAACAATTCACAAAGGCCCACCTCCAACACCTGAAGTGCTATTAAATCTAGATTCATGGAGGCAAACGCAGACAGAGCGAGGCCTCCTTCAAACAAGCTGACAAGAGGAGCGACTTAGGCAGAGCGTGCTTCTCGTGTGAGTCATTGCGTTAGATGTTAAATTAGTCCTGCTTATAGTCCACATCATTTCCTGCTGGGACACGGGAGTTCTCTGTTCTGTTCTATACTATACTATACAGTACTACGCTATAATTATACTATACTACATTATACTATGCTATAATTATACTATACTATGCTATGCTACACTATAATTATATTATACTTATTTTATACTATGCTATACTATAATTCTACTATACTGTGCTATACTATAATTATAATATACTATGCTATACTACACTTTAATTATACTATACTATATTTTATAATATGCTATACTATAATTATACTATACTGTGCTATATTATAATTATAATATACTATGCTATACTACACTTTAATTATACTATACTATATTTTATACTATAATTATACTATACTATGCTATAATTATACTATAGCTATACTATACTGTATTTTATACTATGCTATACTATAATTATACTATACTATGTTAAACTATAATTATATTATACTATGCTATACTAGAATTATACTATACTATGCTATAATTATACTATACTAGGCTATGCTACGGTATAATGATACTATACTATATTTTATACTATGCTATACTAGAATTATACTATAATTATACTATACTATGTTAAACTATAATTATATTATACTATGCTATACTATAATTATACTATACTATGCTATAATTATACTATACTAGGCTATGCTATGGTATAATGATACTATACTATATTTTATACCATGCTATACTAGAATTATACTATGCTATGCTATAATTATACTATACTATGCTATACTAGAATTATACTATACTGTGCTATACTATAAATGTACTATACTGTGCTTGATTATATTATACTATAACATATCGTACTGTACTATACTATACACTGTACTATACTACACTACACTGCATTAGAATATAATAATATTTAGCCAACATCATGATTATGAGGGGTGATACAGAGTTCACCAAATAAAAAGAAAGCCAGTTTCTGCCACAGAAATGAAATAAAATCAAATTCATTTTGCGATTTGCAATTCAATATTTACAATTCATACTTTGTTCCTCTTGTGAAATAGAACACAAAATATTATAATTTCGAATTAATATATTACAATTCTGATTTTTTTTTCTTTTTGAAGCTTTATTTAGCTGAAGAATTAAAAAAAAAAAAAAAAAAAGACTACTTTTCTTATCAGAATTGTGAGTTTATATTGTTATGAACCCAGGATGGTTCATACTTTTGGCTGGTTGTATTTATTTCTTTTGTTTTGCAGGATGTGACGTCATTATTAGCTGAAGCGTTACACCTGTGTTTGAGCTTCTTCCGGCAGATATAAACGGCTCCCTTCAGTTGCGAGCGGCTCGTCATCCTACACTGTTTTGTGTTGTTCTGTCCTAATCTTTCCTTATTTAAATAAATGTTTATTTTTAAATGTCGACTCCTTCTTTGTCGCGGCTCGGTCGTGACAAATGGGGGCTCGTCCTTTAAATTTTGAAGATCCGGTCGATTTAATTTGAAAGCGCTTTGGTGTTTGCTTTCGGTAATGTTTACTAACTTAAAGTAAAATCGGAAAGTGATTGTGCAGCGCTATTGTTTGAGGTGTTTTAACATCATTTTGCGTGAGTTACACGTTGGATTTTGCGTGTTTTAAGACAAGAGGCGGTTAATTGCTGAATTCCGTGATTGGGCTTTCTCTATACGGAAACGGGGTAATAATTCAAATTCCCGCGCTGGGGAATTTGAATTGTGTGTTGTTCCCTTGTTAGGTGTAACTACTGCTCGTTCCCTTTTGGAACAAGTGGTGTAATGTAAAAGAAAAAAAAAAAAAAAATATATATATATATATATATATATATATATATATATATATATATATATATATTTATTTTTATTTTTTATTTATTTATTTTTTTTTTCTGGTGACCGTCAGTAGAGCAGTTGTCTCTGGTTGCTTCTCTTGTTCCAGCGGGAGTTAGTGCATAAATACCCCTCACCAGTAACCACATGAAGATTAGGGGCGAGGTAGTTAGGGAGTTTTCTCATAAGATAGGGAAAGGGAACTTATTATTCCCCCGCTGAGATTTGTAAAACCCACATTTTATTTTTTGTAACAGGAAAAAAAGTCTGATATAGTAGACGATTTTGTTAGCTCTCCTTCAGAGGCTTCACTTGATTCATTTACGAAAGATCAATTATTAAAAATTGAGGATCATTATGGAATTGAAATTACAGACCGGAGAGTAAAGGACAGCATGGTTGGAGAAATGCTTAAAACGAAGCAGATGGAACGGTGTATATTGGTGCAAACGTCGGCTGCTGCCGATCAAAATAAAAAAAGTGGGATTAACACTTTAACCTTTGAGCAACAGGAAAGATTACTGATGTTACAGATTGAACAGGAGCGTGTGAAATTGGAAGTGGAGTGTGAAAAGACAAGAAATGTCTTACCAATATTGAGCTACAGAAATATCATTTAGACATAATAAGGGAAGGCGGATTTAATAGCGGCTCAACTGGCTCTTTTCATGGTGCTTCTCAAATTTTTGATACTGCTGGTAATTTGCGTTTAGTCCCTAAATTTAATGAACGAGATCCTGATACGTTCTTTATATTGTTTGAACGGATAGCAGAGGCAAGAGGTTGGCCTAGTGAAGAGCGTCCACTGCTTTTACAATGCGTGCTGACCGGCAAAGCTCAGGAAGTTTATTCTGCGCTGTCACTTTCGGACTGTGAAGACTATGATGTTGTTAAAGCTGCCGTTTTAAAAGTGTACGAGTTAGTACCGGAAGCATATCGACAGTAATGTAGAACAATGTCCAGGGGAGTAAATGAGGCCTATGTGGAGTTTGCTAGGGAGCTCACCGTTGCATGCTGGTGTATGGCATCTGAGATAACCACATTTGAAGACTTGACTAACTTGATTGTGCTTGAACAGTTTAAAAACAGTGTTCCTGCTCGTATTACGACATATATAAATGAGCAGAAAGCTGACACGGTTGCGAAAACTGCGGAATTAGCTGACGATTATTATTAGCTGACGTACGCACTGGTTGGAGCACGATATTGACGGGGATGCTGAGCCCATCCGGCAACATTTCTATCGGTTGTCCCTAAACAGACTTCTTTATCTTAAAGGTGAAGTTCAGTATATGCTGGATAACAACATTGCACGACCATCATTTTCTAGTTGGGCCTCTCCCTGCTTACTTGTAAGTAAGTCTGATGGAACGTATCATTTTTGCACTGACTATCGGAAAATGGGTGAAGTGACCAAGCCACTCTTTTTCAGACTCTTTTCCTCTTCCTCGCATTGAGGATTGTGTTGACCAGGTTGAGTCAGCAACCTTTGTTAGTAAATTGGATTTGCTCAAAGGTTACTGGCAGGTTCCTTTTGACCCAGAGAGCTCAAGAAATTTCAAATTGTTACAGGCTGATGATACAGGGATTTACCGCCCAGTTAGCTATTTTACAAGTTTTCCTTGTATCAGCTAAATTATTTTGTGGTGGAGAAGGAGGCATTAGTTTTAATCTGGGCTCTGCAAAATTTGAGGTGTATGTTGGTTCTGTGTCTGAGCGATTAGTTGTGTATACCGACCACAACCCACTCACTTATTTACACACTCTGAGGTGACCAAATCAACGACTGACTCGTTGGTGCCTCTTTCTGCAGTCATATGCTCTTGATATTCGTCACATCAATGTAGTAGCGGATGCATTGTCTAGAGCTCCTTATCCCTGTTAGCTGTTGACTTGTCCCTGTTTTGTTTTATTACCTTGCTTTTCTTAAATTGCTTCTACAGTGCCCGTACTTGCTGAGGGCATTCGGGAGTACAACAAAGCAGTGGGTTTTCTTCAGTAAGTGGGAGGTATTGGGTAAGAGCTAGGTTGGGGTTTGTCATTTTTTTTTTTTTTTTTTTTTTATTTTATTGGGGAGGGTGTTATGAACCCAGTATGGTTCATACTTTTGGCTGGTTGTATTTATTTCTTTTGTTTTGCAGGATGTGACGTCATTATTAGCTGAAGTGCTACACCTGTGTTTGAGCTTCTGCCAGCGGATATAAACAGCTCCCTTCAGTTGCGAGCGGCTCGTCATCCTACTGTTTTGTGTTCTGTCCTAATCTTTCCTTAAATGTTTCTTTTTTTTTAACATTATCCAATGTTTACTCCTTTGTTCGCGGCCTGCGTATGGAAAAGTGTATATATTTGGCAATAAAGTAAAAGTCAGAATTCTGAAATCACTGGCAATACACCTGTCCTTGATATTTACATAGTACTTGGTTCTATAGACTTATAAAAAAAAAAATTGCACAATTTATTTTACAAAATAAAATTAGATATATTAGATATGTATTACCATTTACATGTACATTTTGTATGGACAACGAAAATAGTTCCACACAATGCCCACCGTGTGACTCTTATCTGAGCACAGTTGAGCTTTGTTCCTGAATGAATCACTGAAGGAATTGGTTTATTAATGATTCATAACTCACAAACACTTCATTTATCACCACCTACTGGCGTAACAATGTAACCAGCAGAAAGAGTCACTAAAAATTCCTCCATTATGCAGCTTCCTATAAAATCTTCTGTTGGCTTTCATAACCAAAAACAAACACTATTTTTGTATTTTAGCAAACACCAATATAATCTGGCTGCAATTTTTCATTATTCAGTCAAACCCTGATGCATAAAACCCAGCACTACATTTTATTCTCACTGAATATCTTCACCCAGAAATAAGTTACATTTTATAGAATTTATAGAAATGGAAGTAAACTGTAAATTGCAAATTGTTTTCTTAAATATGGTTGACAAACAAGTTCTTGTGCAATCTAGAAACAATCATTAAATTAGGTAAATCTTTCACTGTTGGACAAAAGCTAATGAATCCAGAATACAAAAAAGGCTGTACTGGTCAACACTATAGTTAAGGATGTCATTTTTTAATTTTATTATTATTTTTATTAGGGTTTATTGGTGTTGGCTGAGGTCTAGGTCAGGGAATGCAGGCAGAACAACGCTGAAACCATATTGATTTAGTCTGCATATAGGTTGGAAGGCTGAGTTACAGCGTTCCATTTTAGAGGCACAGGATTGTGGGAAGCTGCTTTTCTGCGTATTAAATTAAATATTGGAATAAAATTTGAAAGCTGATCTCCATCTTTGTAATTCAGGGCAGCGCTTGGCCGTCTATCCAGTGAACGCTGCGCATTTCTCTCCTCTTTCTCCCCTCAGGCCATTGAGGGTGAGACTGCATCCTGGGAGTTTTCCAGGCCGGGCGGCAGCGGCACGCTGTGATTAATATGGGTGTCACCTGGCAGCTCCATCGTGCCTCATAACAGCATCCGATCTGAATAACCTCTCGGCTTAATGCGCCCTCCCCGACGCCTGCGGCTGCTACTTTAATGCCATTATTAACCCTTTTCCACCTGCATCAGACATTCTTACTCACTCCTGGAGACACAGGCTTGATATATGACACAATATGGCTCGGATAGAAGGCCTTATGTCACAGCAGGATCGCACGGAGAAGGCAATGCCTCTTAGCCAGACAGATGAAGAAAATGAAAATGTAAGGACTTGATAAAAGTAAACGATTATAAATGCAACTAACTGGGAATTGTACAATGTTGGGAAAGCAACATAAACGAATAAATCAGCTTGATCGGATCTTGCTGATGCGACAGATTGTATGTATATTTTAAATATTTTTATGAATGCACTATATTTGAGTTCTCTAAGGGTTTTTTCGTACATAGTATTTTACATTTTTAGGGCACTGGAGGGTAATAAATTATAGTTAATCATATTTACGATCCATTTATTACCTGAGGCTATAGACCTGACAGTGAAGGTTCTAGCTTTTTTTTTTGAAAAGTGAAACAAGAAAGCAAAAAGTTATAATAGTTTTAGTTTATTATTATTGTTAAAATAATTAAATGTTTCAAACTCCTCAAATTTGAGATTGATATCACAAAAATGTAGCTTTCAGTAAGTACCCAACGTTTCCAAATGTAGTTTTTTGCGTTTTTTTCTCAGGACGATTTAACCTTTTCATATCACGTCCAGTATTTTCCACAGCACCAGAGGGTTATGGGTGAATTCAGGATCATTTTCACATTTTCCCAGTCATCCCAATAGTAAAAAGTGTCCCAATTTTGTCCCATTACATCCAGTCACCACACGGAGAGATCCGTCTACACACTTTATACAGTCTCTGACACGACAAACGCACAAATATTAAAATTGCAAGGTTTTATATTAACCAATGTCCATAGAGATCTTGTGGAAATATAGAGAGTAGATATATTGCTTGTATAAAAAGTCACGACAGATGCAAGTCTATGGGGGATGAAATCTGCCGTGTGCTATATGAAACAATTCTGAATCTGGTTTCAAACATTTACTGGCCGAACCAATGAAACGGTGACTTTACCGTCAGTAAACCAACATAAAATCACAGATGTCAAAAGGCAAGTGCCAATGTCAGTTAGCGCATAACATCTTTGACTATCCAAAATGTATTTTTCCTTGTTTGACTGCTTAATGGCTCCGAGCTCATTTCATTATTTTTACGACAAGACTCTTAAGAAGACTGCGTGATCTTGAGCAAGAGAAAATTGCATTTCCTTTGCAAGAAAATTGGCTGTAAAGACCTCCAACATGAATTCCCAGCTGAGCTGTTGCACTTCGCCTGAGAGGAAACAATAAAAAGGGATTTAAAATTTATCGTATCAGATTTGATGTATTTGTGCCCGTCTTTGAGTTTCAATAAATGGCAATAAATAAGCACCTGCACTTTAGCCCAACACTTTCTCTTGCTTCAGCGACTAATAGAAACAGAGACAGATGTGAAAAATGAGCATCTCCAAAAAACGAGATTCATGGAAAAAAGTTTTCGGCGAAACAAACGGGAGAGCTGTTACGCGGACGATCTCACGAGTTTGTCAGAAGCGAGGTCTTGTGTCGGTTTGAGCACAAGTCAAGGGCCAAATCAAATTTTGATCTATTTTTAGAAATGCATTGATCTTTCATGCAGAATCTGATCCAAGTGTTGAGCCCCGCGCTGATACTCCTCCGCATAAAATGTCAAAAAAATCTCTCAACAGAAGTGGTGCTCTGGCCATATACTTATTCCTAACAAGCAGGGTGATAAATTGGCTTTTTCTTTTCCCTTCTTCTAATTCGACTCGATTGATCCGGTGTTTGCCATCCTCTGGTGGGAGTATCGATCCGTCTTCAACATCTCGGAAAATCGGGAATCTCTCAAATCAAGCTGTTCCTTTTCAGAGAAACGGGAATATTGCGTTCAGTTTCACATTGTCCAAACTGGTGAAGGGCCAACAGAAGGTGAACTTTAAATTAACTTCAACCTTGTCACGTTGCTGGAAGGAGAATTACTTCATGTTGTGGGAATGAGACAGAATCAGCTTTCTACTGGGATTTCTATATGGACCACAACATAGTGCGACCATCTGCGGTTTCATCAATATATCTATAAATATAGCTTATATTTTTCTGATTTACACTACGGATCGAAAGCTTCGAGTTATGTTTTATTATTTACTTTTTTATTAGCCGTTTTTGTTTTATTTTAATACTTTTTTTTTTAATGAAACAAACTCTTATTCATCAAGGATACATTAAATGAATTAAGTGGTTGTAAAAACATTTATAGTTACGAAAGATATTTGTTTCAAATGAATGCAACGGATGTTCTTTTGAACTTTCTATTCATCGAAACATCCTAAAAAAATATAACGTAGCCACCAAAAACAAAACCAAAAACCACTTAATAATCAGAAATGTTTCTTGAGCAGTAAATCAGTATATTAAAATGATTTCTGAAGACTGGAGCAATGCTCGCACGAATTAATTAGAGTTTAAAATAGATTCACATAGAACACAGTTATTGTAAATTGCAGTAATATTACTGCATTTTTAATCTTCGACCTTTAATCAAAATATCACCACACCACTGTTCAAATGTTTAGGTTTATTTGTTCAATGTAAATGGTTTTATTTTTCACACAGGGTTTAAACACCCTGAATTTTTTTTTTCTTTAAAACCGGCATTTAAACGAATGATCAAATCCCATCCCGCATAAATCAGCAGAAATGCATTAATACACGAGAAGCAGCCCCGCCGGACCATCTCAGGCTCTGCAAAGAGTGTCCCATTCATTCAGTATCTGATTGCAGCACATCAAAAATTCATTACTGGGATTCTAATTGAGCTTGTTCCCCAAAGGAAGATCCCTGTATTCTTTAGCCACTCCTCAGAAACAAGAGCGCGACACACGGATCACACCATAAGGGCTCATTAAGATGCAGAGGAGTCTCTGGTCTGCTCCAACAAATGCCACACTGGTTGGGGTCAGTTTTTCCAATCTGTCTCCGTATACATATGAAGTAGGGCCGGGATAATGGGGACGTTTTGTTAATGTTGGATCCAAAAGAGTGACCTGGAGATGAAAAGCAAACATGACATCTAACAAACAAAAGAACGGAGAGGCAATAAAAGAAAACGAAGGGTTCATTTGTCCACTTTTTCGCTTATTTTATAAAAGGGAATAAAATTGCTGGGTTAAGGGTTAGAAAAGATTGGGGTCAGTAAAATTTTAAAGCACTCTTATGCTCACAGAAATACAGTAAAAATTGGATCGTGGTACTACTGCAATTTTTAATAACTTTTAAATAAGTGAATATTTTGTAAAATGTCATTTCCTTTTGTGACGCAAGTCAGTATCATCGCTTTATCATCGTCTTTAGTGTCACATGAAAATCCATCTAGTATGCTGATTTTCTGCTCAAGGTCTCTTAATAACAGTAGTATTTACTTTTTACTTTTTTTCAATTGTTGTGCTGCGTAATATTTTTTTGGAAAATGCCATACATTTTTCAGGTTTATTTGATGACTAGAAGGTTCAAAAGGGCAGGATTTATTTGAAACAGATAATAAAGATATTTAGTCACTTTTGATCAATGTATTTATAATAATAAAAAAAAAAAACTAACCCTAACTTTTGAACGTTTTCAAGAGCAGATAAATTCAGCTACTCCTGATAATATGGCTTTAATTTTAGGAGTATTATAAAAATAAAAGACACAGCGACACAGTTAAACCCCAACACACTTTTATTTTCTACCACAAATGGTGAACTGTTAGCCTCTTTTGCCGTGGAGTGACTTTGAGGAAGCGTTTCATTATCTTGGTAATTTCTGGGCAGCAGCTCATTACAGCTACCTCATATCTTCCTTAAGAAAACAGAAACGTAGAAATAAGAGCTCCAGTTTCCTGCTCATCATCAGGCTGGCACGGATCCAGGTGCATAAAAGGCCCGTTTGATATTTGTGTTTGTACCATCATGAAGCTCGTGTCAGCCTGGGAAGAAACAATCAGGCCTAGACGCGTTATTATAACCCAAAGGTTATTTCAAGGTCAAATCTTAAGGCAGGATTCCTCCTAAAACTGTAATTCTGTCATTATTCACCCACTCTCAGTTTCAGTTCATAGTGACCATGTCTGTCAAGCTACAAAAACATGTTATAAAACCTCTGTAAATGCAAAAATACAGCCATCCAGAGGTCGGTTTTTGGGTTTTAAAGGAACGGTTTGTCAAGAAAAAATAATTCTGTCATCATTTCCCCTAATTTGGTAGTATGGAAGTGAATAGTCAATGAAATGGAAATTGATGATCATCTAAACTGTTTCAAAAACTTTCTTCAAAAAAAATCGAATCTTCATATTAAATCAATGTCAAGAACGTGAGTAAATGATGACTGTTTTGGCTGACCTAGCCTTTTCATTACGGGCAATTCTACAAATTTCTCCTTAATGACATGATGGTGAGCGAACAGTGACATTATCTTCATTTTTAGGCGAAGTGTTATTTTAGGAAACTGCAGATGGAGTCTCTAACTTAGTGCAGTTGTTGCTGAGAGTTGCCACCAAAGAGAGATGCGACTACATCTGTGAATCCCATCACGTGAGACCGTCACGATGACTGCTGAGGAAGCTCAGTATCTTCCCTGCGCTCCAAGCTCTTTTTCGGCCGCCTGCTCAATGGCTCCGTGAATGGCACGCACTTCTTCCTGGGTCAGAGTCCTCTCCATGTGACGGTAGGTCACGCGGTAACAGTGGCTCACTCTCTCTGTCCTAGGAGAATATGAGAAGAGAAAAATATCATTGACTACTATAGCAGCCATTAATCCACAAAATCAGAAGTAGACCTATATTCAATTCCTTCTGAAGTCACAGTTTTGTGTGATGAACTGGAGGACAGGATCAGTCCGACTCGTCAAACAGTCATTCAGTTCCCATTCATATCACTTTTATGAACTGCATAAACCAAGATTTGACTCAAATCACCAATAGATTTAAATTATTTGGTTCTCGAGTTGGCTGTTACTCTGTTTGCAGCCATCATGGAGTCAACTGCTCACAGCGGGGGAAAATTGTCAATAATAATAGTAATAACAACCTACATTTCAACCAATGTAAGCTGCAACCCAGCTTCACGGGAAAAATGTGCCTGTGATTCGATTTCTGGAAAATTACATGTGACCCTGGACCACAAAACTAGTCTTAAACAAAATTAGACCAAAGTTTCATTTTTGATTAGTAATGCATTGCGAAGAACTTCATTTGGACAACCTTGAAGGCAATTTTCTCAGTTTTCCGATTTTTTTTTTTCCCCCCTCAGATTTCAGGTTATAATATAAACCTTAATATCGAAAAATTGTGTAAAACTTAATTCCGTTTGTCCACTTCAGACATTCTAGTAAAAGTAAATACATGCAAGTACATGCCAGCTAGTCATACAGTATCAGTAGACTGTCTGCTCAATATCTTTGATGGACATACAACATACTGACTATTAGAGACTTTGCAAGTATATGTGAACGTCTACTAACCCTAAACCTACCCTGACAGTCCACTCTGAGAGACACGTAGTCGCAAATTAATGAGAGTTGGTTGACATGTGGTTACTTTTAGTTAGTAGAATGTCTAAAGTGGACTTTCAAAATAAAGCATAACCACTTAAACCGACACTAAAACTCTGTTCAGTTTTGCTTCTTCATTTTTAACCGATGCTCATGAGTTTGTCAACATTCACATTAGTTGTTGTATGTAATCTCAGCAATTTGGAAATTAAATGTCTGGCGAGTGACGTTAAAAGGTTAATGCTTTATCGCGTTTGACAATAACGCAACGGCTGCATGAAATCTAACCAATAACGTTGACAAAAGCTAACGTGAGATTTGATGAAGCTAGCATGATGTTGAAGTTATTTGTGAATCGTGGTTCACAGGAAGTGCCCAAGCACTACCAGGTGTGCTAACAAGCAAGTTTACAGTATATTAAAAAAAAGCCATCGATTCGGAGATGGTGCAAAGTGATGCAAATGGATTAATTTTTGCACTATAGTGAAAGTTTAAGAAGTTTATAACATGCTGCGCAAGGAACAACCACAAAACAAATCTTTGCTAATCGATAATTTGACCCGTAAACATAATTTGTGTGAAAAACAATAAAAGCTTTTGTTGTTATACTAGTTCTGAGTTTTTAGAAACTGCAAAAAAAATGCAGGAAGAGGCCTGTTTTTCCAATCTACTTATGTTGATAAATTGCCTATATTTGACTTCAGAAAGCATTGCATATTGTGCATATGTTCCATAGTTTACTTTTTTGGGCTTTTCTGGAGCACTACGTGGATATTCTTCAGAATACCATCTTCTGCGTTCTACAGAAAGCCAGTCATACACGTTTGGAAGCACTTGATGGCGAGTACATGATCAAAAAATGTACGTTTCTGACTACGCCATGTCAGTAATATTTGTTTAGCTGTTGTGCAGATATTTCTAAACAAATAAGTTATACAACAGTGTATGTGAGGTCAAGCTAATACACAGATCAAACTCGTTCGGGGAGCTGACAGTCAACAAACACTCTCGTTCTCACACACACGGATTGTGCCTCATCTCAGGGGAGCAGCTGGATTAACAAAGAACAAGAAACTACAAAGTTTTCACTTACACAGTGCTCTCCAGGGACGAGACCAAAGTCGAGTGTGATTCCTTCTTTAATGTGCATGCTGTATGTAAGCAAGTCTGCAGAAGACTGAGGGGGAAAAAAAAAAGCCAAGGGTTTGGACTCTTTATTGAGCAACCAAGTGAAACAAAATGGCTGACAGGCAACTGCAGTAAAGCAGCTGCTGGGATTCTAGTGCAGACCAACGGGGAGTTGCGAGGCTACATCAGATTCACTTTGCCGATATTGAATTTGCAGTCAGCAGGCCCGGTGCCCACTGGGATATAAACTGACATAATAATGCATCAGAGAAGCACCCTAAGAGTCAAACAGCTCCAAAATGCTTAGAGTTTTGAACTGAACTTACAGCTTTTGCTATTTTTTTTCCCCTACCCTATAGTTTAAATCCTCACAATCTGAGATTGACAGGATGCTGGGAAAATATGTATCTGTGATCAATATGTAATCATTATAGATCTCATTAGTACAAAAAAAAATAAAAATCTTTGACTGTGCGAGACTAGGTAAAACTACATGTGCTTTATGATCTCTTCAGTGTCACATGGTTGCAAGCTCATTTTTAAAAAAAAAAAAAATATAAAAATAAATAAATAATGTGTATATATATATATATATATATATATATATATATATATATATGTATATATATATATATATATATATATATATATATATATATATATATATATATATATATATATATATATATATATATATGTATATATATATATATATATATATATATATATATGTGTATATTGAAAAATATTGATTTTATAACTCACAAATATATAAGTTTATATTTCACAATTCTGAGAAATTGTTTAAATGTTTAATAAACTGTTAAGAGGTGTTTAAATGCAATTCAGAAATATATACATGACAGTAAAATATAAAGATTTATACACTACTATTGTTTGTGTTTTAGGCTGCATTTATTTGATCAAAAATGCAATAAAAAAATAGTTTTTTTTTGTTTTTTTTACAGATTAATAATTGTTTTATTTATTTTTTTACATCTGTGAACTTGTGCATACATCCGTCGTGTCATCACATATCCAAAAGTACGGAAAACAAACAAAACGCGTATCTTTCTCTGTAAACATTTCTTCATATAAAAAGTAAAAGGTTAAAGTGTAAATGCCAGGCTCATCCCACATCTCAATATCAATACAGTCTCTCTCAATAAAACGTCACGCCCACAGTGAAGAAGTTAAAAATATCCAGCAGATGAGTGTGATCCCTGGGGAAGCTCATCCGTAACTGATTGACACGTAAGGAGGGATCGTACCTGCTGCTGCTGCGTGAGGACAGATAATTCAGTGTGAACAAAGACAGAGGTAAAGGGAAAGCAATTAACATAAACCCCAGAACGGCCGAAAAAACACTGACATAAATAGACAGCTGTAAAAAAAAAAAAAAAAAAAGACAGCTAAGAATAAATCTGTGAAACGTGACGGCTTTCTACCCACACATGCTGTAGAAAGCGTTTCCGTGAACTTGTGGAGCGGTCGGCTGGCGCATACGCCGTCTAGCAGCCAGAGATCGACTGAGAGAGCTGCTCAAACACGGAGCTGACAACTTTAGGCTACCGCCGGCTGCCACTGGGACATGTACGTTTTCACGCATCCCAAACAGCCAAAGCAGATAATTGGGTAAAGTGATTTTCATCCAGAACTGAAGTTTCTTTTTCTTTTTTGTTTAAACGTCCCCTTTTTATATCTCACGTCGCCATTGTAGAAGGAAAGCGGTGCTAAAATCGGAAAGCTACTTTTAATCTACTTTGTATCACGACGCGGGCAAAGAGCGTAACTACAGTCAAGCTATTTTTATGAGAAAAAGCTAACTACATGCTACTAGCTACAAACAAACTAAAAATCCTTTCATGTCGTTTGGAATAAAATAAAATATCAGATTTTTATTTCACCTAGCAACATTTCTCACTTTCATTTATTTTAACTCGATGTACTAAAATAAACTGAAATGCTCCACGATTACTAAAACTAAAATAATAAACTATAATAATAAAAATAATAACAATAATAAAAACCAGTAAAAATTACAACCAACTTTAACTAGGCTATATATATATATATATATATATATATATATATATATATATATATATATATATATATATATATATACTCTATAAATGTATACCCATTATATTTTAAAGGTAGATATATAGATATAAAAATAGATATATAGTAAAATTTGAAGTGAATTTGAAAATTTGAATTGAATTGTATCTAAAAATTTATGTATAATGCGTGTGTGTGTGTGTTTACATAATATATATGTGTATATTTATTATGCATATGTAAATACACATACAGTATGTCATGTTTGCATATTAAATATATTTATATATAACATATATAAATATAACCGTGTTAATATTTTCTAAAAATACTGTATGTGTATTTACATATGCATAATAAATATACACAGTACAAACATATATATTATGTAAACACACACACACACACGCATTTTTTTTACATTTTTTGATCCACTTCAAATTTTTTACTATATATCTATTTTTTAAGTATCTTGGGTAAACCTTTATAGAGTACAGTTGGAATGGAGTCTGCTTTCTGTACAGCCTTTCATAAAATTTCCAGCAAAATCAAAATGCCAACCTGTTTTACGCAGCAGCTGTTTAGTTAAAGGAAGCATTTAGTAAACTTTTGATAAACACTTCACTGTTATTTAGATACAGCTTTTGTGACAACTAGCCCCGGTGTGTTTTATGAGCAGAGCAGCAGTCATCTGGCACAAAGGCAAAACAAAACTAAACTAAATATTAATAGAACAAAAAAAAAAAAAAAAAGATGAAACTGCAGCATGAGGACTTCTGCTTGGGGACTCCAATGAATTGAGTCATTTTTTGAACCATTTCATTTGCATGAACCATCCGAAAGATACAATTATGTAAAACGAATCATCCGTCTCAATGTTTCATACGAGAGAGAGAGAGAGAGAGAGAGAGAAGGGATATTTTAGGAGAATTTCGTTATATTTTCTCAGCTAAAGCTGCAGGCGCAATGCGATCCGATATGTCACCGAATGTGTCACGCTGCGTGGCTACTTGTCGAAAAATGTAGCTTGTTACTGGACGAGCTACATTATTATGAAAACCGAAGTTAGTAGCGTTGCTATTTTTAGCTAGTTACACCGAAGGACATGACAATGTGCAGCAAGCGAAAGCTAACAGGACCCAAAAGAGAGGCGACCAGGTTGATCGTTTCACAGAACCACGACCTTTTTTTAACCACTTTCAGCTATGTACTACGTACGTAATGAGTCGATTAAGACGACGTTCGGAGCTATTATGTTATTTCCATCAAGGTTTATGGTTTATGCGTAGCTTCCTCCGTCTCTTCGGCTTGGTAAAAAAGAACAGCTGACATTTTCAGCGAACGCACAGGCGTTCAATAATTCAGTGGCCACAGAAGGCGAACAGCGATCCAAACACACACAACAATTCCATTTTATTGGAGCCGACTCCGTTTTATTGCCTGGCAAAATTTGGTGTGGGAGTCGGCAGGTGCAGTTATTCATACAGGCTCCGCCGCGAACGGAAAGGTGTGTGTGACAAACTGCGACGAGGCGCGTGAGAGAGAGGGGGGAAAAAAAAACCAAAAACACAATGACAACAGAGCACGGATATGAAATCCATTCTGAGTGACAGAAGAAGAGCCGAACCTCGGCGATAGCGGGAGCGCAGACGTTTGTTAGCTGTTTATGATCAAATTGCCGGAACCCGATTCCTCTTGACATTGACTGAGAATTAGTTTTATCAAACCAAACTCTAAACAACAGCTCCACGCGAGAGAGGACAGAACCCGCACATCTAGTCTCTTTTGTCAAAGCTGGCAGTGCAATACGTTTCCTTGATTAATTCTCCAGGGCTTGAGCTTGTGGTACCAAAAAATAAGTTTCCTTTGAGCGGTGAATAGATAATGCTAAACTGAACCGAGCGCTATTTTTGGTTTATTATTAGCGCCGGTATTTTTACATAAAAATGCTTTTTCCGGCCTTCGATTAGTTATGTTGATGAATCCCACGAAGCCTTATTAAGCAGTCTCGGTAATGTGATAAAATAAACGCTGGCATGCTTTAATGTGCAATGATTAAATGTGCAAATGTACTGTACCGAACAGATTCAGCATGGCTTGCCTTTCACAGCTGCATTTCGACGTTTATAGAGGCCGTGGTTTTTGGCGATTTGTAAATTGCAAGTCATAGGTACAGGGGCTTGAGAGTCAAACGAAGCATATAAAAACTAGACCCGTGGCTCTTTATGATATTTTGGGGTTTTATGAAGTGAAACGATTAGTCTATGCAAGAAACCAAACATTGTTTACGGCATTATTACCCATAATCCATCTTGATCGTATTATTTATACAGAGGTATCAATAATGTAACATCTACAAGCATTTTACATGTTTTTATTGATGCTAAACCTTACAATTTAGACATGTTTCAATGCTGAAAACATAAATCACTACTTACTTTTTGTTAAAAATAAAGTAAATTAGACCCCTTAAAGAGCCAATGAGCATTCATTTTTTTCATTTGCTGCGGCAACATTTGAATTTTTAAAGCGTTTAAACGGTTACGGAGAGGTTTTTTATTTTAAGGGTTTACACACAGAAGAAATCACAGAATCGTTCCACGTTAAGCAACCAATTTAATGATGCAATCGAAAAAACAAAAGGCCATCGATATGACGGCTAAAAACTGCAATAACATTAAAGACCTGATTTCATAATTTCATAAGCATCTATTTTTAGGTGTTGACATATAAATGGTGAAAGTGCATAAGTATTAGTACGATTAGATTGAAATTACATCAGTATTGTACGTTTTTAGTAAATGTAGAACCACTTATGTAAAATACGTATGAATCCTCATGATCAAGTTGGCCTGGTTTGTGACTAAAAAATTATTTTGAGCTCATTCTTTTAACGTACTGGATGAAACAATTCACTAAATCAAATCACTAAAGACACTTGAATGAAGGGGCCAAATGAACGTTTTTATGGTTTCTCATTGTTTATGTAAAACAGGTGAGCTGATGAAGAGATTCCTTAAAGTAATCTAAACTCAATATTGGGGGCTTTATTGATACCGTTGAGTATGTGTTACATCATTCGATGGTTATGTTACCAAACTAGCAAACCAGTTTACTGGAGCAACCAGTCGTGGAAAAAAACCCATTTCCCCGTCTACCTGAGGCTCTGGATTACAGGTAATAATGTTGTAAATAACGGTCGCTTTCTTGCACAGACCAGTTTTTTCGCTTCAAAAGAACTCAATAAATCATCAAGAGCCATTAATTTAGTCTTGCCTGATATGCTTTTTTGACTTCAAACTGCTGACTTGCATTTTACGAATCACCAAGGACCACTGTCTCAGCTAAAAATCTTAATTACTATTCCGCTGAAGAAAAAAAAAAAAGTCACCTACGGTATGTCTCGGAAGCCCCGAGGGCGAGTAAATTAACATCGGGTTTTCAACCTATCCTTTAATTATGACTTTCCACCACAACTTTACGAGCCCAAAAAAAAAAATTAAAAAGCACATGTCAACGGCTACGAAGAAGATAAAGGCAGATCGAGTGCGACGCAAAACATTTCAGAGCTGTTATGTCATGCATTTTCGGGATATCAGTTGCGCTGACAGTGGATGGGAAAACAAAGGCACATCCAAACATACGCCGGAGCGAAAAAGCAACGCTTCACGTCCTCAGAGCCCGGCAGAAAGCTAAAGGCCATGGTGACAGTGAGCAGTGTTTTTCCGTGTCTTCTAGGCTCACAGGTTCTGTCATTGTGAGGAGCTGTAATATCAGGGCCTCATTTCTGCCGAGGTTTCAGCATGGCCTTTGCCTCTCCATCCAGTAATTGGGAGCAGTATTCCAAGACACTGCCTGACTGCACGGTGCGATTTGAGACACACAGGACAGACGCAGCACGACTTTCTGTTCTAAGCTTTAAAACCGTAGCAGCTTTTGTTAGACATCTAAAGACAGAGGTAAAAAGTACGCTTTGCTTTGATGTTTTTATTGTATTATGCAGCTATATCTGCTGCTAATTCATTTTAATGGATTTGGTTTAGGGGCCTCGGTGGTCTCAGACCAACCGTTTGAAAAATAATGACTCAGTCCAAGTACCACATTTACATATATTAGCATTTTATATTTGTTTTTGGTTGTCTCTTTGTTCACAACTAAACGAAAAGGTTGGGATAGAGTTTGTATAAGAGCCCAATCTTCATAGCCTGATTTATTAGTCTCCAACATGTTAGTAACGCCATATACTGGAAGATTTAGGTCATATCGAAGTCTCAGTGTCTCTCGGGGAGCTTTCCGTCCCACAGCATACATCCTATATACAGACACGGATCAGGGTCCATACACAGGCCTTGTGAGCCATTTTTGTGTGGCTTTTGTGACTAAAATATGCTGTCTTATGTTGAAGAGCAGGGCTAGGTGGTATGATTTTTTTTTGAAAACAACCGTTTTTGCACTGATGCAAGACTTGAAAAGCATTTGTTATAAATAATCCTGTCATCTGATTTGAGTTCATCCGAATATGAACAAAAAGAGAAAATAATCAAAGGAGATGAAGCACCTTTCATTTAACTCACTGGACCATCAAAAATAGGCGTTATTGCATGGTTAATTGAATTTAATTTAAAACAGCTATTAATAGATTCATTTTAGGTTATAGATCTCGCTCTCCCTCTCTCTATATATATATATATATATATATGTGTGTGTGTGTGTGTCCACCCTTTGCAGCTATAACAGCTTCAACTCTTCTGGGAAGACGGTCCACGAGGTTTAGGAGTGTGTTTATGTAAATTCTGGCCATTCTTCCAGAAGCTCATTCGTGAGGTCACACACTGATGTTGGACGGGAAGGCCTGGCTCTCAGTCTCCGCTCTAATTCATCTCAGAGGTGTTCTATCGGGTTGAGTTCAGGACTGTGTGCAGGCCAGTCAACTTCATCCACACCAGACTCCATGTCTTTATGGACCTTGCTTTGTGCGCTGGTTCCAACAAAGTTGGAATTGGAGCATGGAATTGTCTTGCACTGAAGTATTTGGAGTTCCTCTCGCTGGAAGTACGGGGCCAAGCCCAGCTCCTCGATTCATCGCTCCAGGGAACACATCTCCACTGCTCTAGAGTCCAGTCGCAGCTTGCTTTGACTTAGAAAGTTGGCGACCTCTTCGCACCATGCACCTCGGCATCCGTCAGTTCACGTAGCCAACCACTTCGTGGCTGAGTTGCTGTCGTTCCAAAAGGCTTCCACGTTCTCATAACACAGCTGACAGTTGACTGTGGAATATTTAGGAGGGAGGAAATTTCACGACTGGATTTGTTGCACAGGTGGACTCTTATCACGGTTCCACGCTGAAACTCACTGAGCTTCTGAGAGCAACCCATTCTTTCACTTTCATGTCTTCATGTCTGGGTGCTTGATTTTATACAACTGTGGCCTTGGAAGTGATTGGAACACCCAACTATTTGGATGGGTGAGTGAATACTTTTGGCAATATAATGCGTGTGTGTTTGATATGTGTAGAGAGAGAGAGAGAGAGAGAGAGAGAGAGAGAGAGAGAGAGAGATAGATAGACACGCACATCAAACAAATGTTGTTCTTTCTCTCAATTCATCAAAGAATCCTGAAGAAACCCCCAAAAAACGATTTCCACAAATTAAGCAGAGCAACTGTTTCTAAGATCGATAATAAAAATGTTTTTTGACTACATCTTTGCTTCATCAAATCCATAGATACAAACACTCGCTGCCGTCATGTCTAAGCTGGAGTAATGGACATCTACACACACAGGAGGAGAGCTTCCTTCACGGAAGCCATTTCTGCACGTCTACAGAAAACCCCATGATAATCAGTAGATTGTGAAACATGACACTCCCCACTGGTTACAGCTCTCAGAAGGGAGGAGAGGAGCAGACAGAAAACACAGTCAATGGGCTGCTAATGATTTTAAGCAGGGAGTGCTGTGAACATGCTAACGGTGCCAGCACTCAAGCAAAGTGACTTCCCATGGAAAAAAAAAAAAAGATAAATGTTTTAGCAAATGTGCAAGTTTTTTCCATTAACACAACAAAAAACTCAAACTGAAATGCAAGAACAAAACTACTCAACAGGGAGGAAAGCTGTGAGATTTTAAGTTCAAATGAAGTGCTTTACAGAATGCACACTTGAGCTCAGTAATGAGGAAATAAATACAGTTTATACACCGTGTCATTCATTTCAGATTGTCATAGAGTGTGACATTTATTATGTAAGTATTCCATGTTGCCTTTATATTAGCCCATGTGAACTGCACACATATATATATAATTGTTTTTAATATTATTGATTGTAATGTGTTTTATAAATTCAGCTCTAAAAAAATCATTTTAAAAAGTAATGTAAAAACAATAATGTCTTAATGACAATGTATTTATTATTAATTATTATTTACTATGAACTGATTTACAATAATTATGCAATTTTGAAATGGAAAAATGTTAATATATGTAATCCTTTTTTTTAATAAAAAAAAAATATATATATATATATATATATATATATATATATATATATATATATATATATATATATTTTTTTTTTTTTTTTTTTTTTTACATATTTATAATACATTTTGATTGTTGAATGACACACTTTTATGAAAAAAATACATGTAACATTTTCAATAGATGACTATCTATCATCAGCCGAAGTTACAAGCTTAACACATTGACACATGTCTAAAAATATCTAGCAAAATGGGAGCCAAAAGCAAAATACTAAACTTAACGATTTGAGAATAGAGGAATTCACACGTCACTACCGACATCCTACCTTCAGAAACACCTCAATAAGCGCACTGCCATAACTAGGATTGGCCGCTAAGAGGATTTAGCTTCGACTTTCATGGCCTTTGATGAGAAGGCACACTATGAAAGAAACAAGACGACATTCTTCCCATCAAAGGCGCGGCGGAGTTTCTCTCCAGCAGCACGGAAACACCGAAGAACTGAAGAAATCAATTTGCATTTCATTAAGAGTTCCAGACTTCAGCATCCAGAGCCGCCGCAGACGAGCCTCTTGTCTGTATTAATCCAACAACTAATTTATTTTCTAATCATACCTGACAAAGGCGAGGGTTACGGAGAGCGCCTCTTGTTCTACGAGTCGAGGAACCGGACGTGCGGACGGATGAGGGCTGTTTCCAAGACACTTGTGAGGTCATGTTTGGTTGGATGTTACATAAACACAAATAGGGCAGCACTTCACTTCTCCGAGGAGAACAATACTCGTTATCCAGTCTTGAACCGGCCCATCCCTGTTATATGAGCTGGGTTTAAAATTCAACTGGATTAAACTATTATTAAAGCAATAGTTACCCATTAATGAAAATGTGATGAAAAGATGTAGATGAGGTTCTTTATACACTTTTTTTATACAGAGCATTGCATCGCTGTTCCCATCAACGGATCCTCTGCAGTGAATGGGTGCCGTCAAGTGGTGTGAAACGCTGAATGTTTGTTAGAAACAAACGTTTTTAAGGTCAAACTGTTTCTGGCTGAACTACAGCTCCTCGATCGTAATACTGCTTCCTGAATAAAAAGGCCTGGTCTGAATCAGAACAGAATTACTGGAGAAAGATTCATAATAAATGAGGGAATCATTGATTCTTCACCTAAGCATTTTGATTACTTGTGGATTATTGTGATGTTTTTATGAGCTGTTTGGGCTCTCATTCTGATGGCACCCATTCACTGCAGAGGAGCAAATGACTGATGGAACCAATGAGCAAGTGATACACAAAATACTACTTTTTTTTAAAATCTAAAGTAACAAACTCATCTACATTTTGGATAGCTGATGGTGAGCAAAATTAAACAAAATAATTTTTTTTTTGGTGAACTATTCCTTTAACGCACAAATCACACACTTATTATTGTTATTATTATTATTATTATTATTATTATTATATATATAGTCAGAATATTTTCTAATAGATTTTCTAATATACATTTAAAGTAGTAGTTTGAATTTTACAGTATTTGTAATAGTTTTTCATATATCTGCAACTGAATCACACCCCAAATTATCGGACAAATCTTGTCGAAAAAAAAAAAAAAGTTAATTGGTTAGCCAAATCTTTTTCAAGCTTTTAAACATTGGCTGTTTTAAGTTTAATTGTAGTTAAAAGTGAAAAAATATTAAATACATTTACATTTAAAAAAATGTCTATATAATTTTATTTAGTACATCAAGAAATATTGTTGAATTTAATTATTTATAAATTAATTATGTATTTTAAATGTTTTTTTGTATACTACAATAACCCTGTGGGTCCTGTACATGGTCTCATGATAAAAACCACCCAGTTTACTGGAATAATGGAGCGACCCATCTTACCCCGCCCACCCTCATCTCCTTACGATCTACTAATAATCGCAGGATTTTAGCCCAAGCAGCGTAGCCCACAAACACACAAACCTGAAGCTCTGCTCCAGTTCTGAACTCCGTAACGCTGCTCCCCTCCACATCAGGGGGGACAAATAAAAAAAAAGAGACAACGTTCATGAGAAAATAATGAACCTAATTAAAAGGAAAGTGCCTCGGATGATGGGAAGAAAAAACTTTGGGGAGATCAAATTAAAATTCCAGCTCAGAGGGAAGTCTACAGGCAGAGAAGGAGTCACTGAATTATTAAGATCTCTGTCATAAAAGCGGGGAAGCACCTCTATCAATAGAGGAGCTCGGGAAGGGTGACGGCGCGGCTTCTTCAATGCACCTGCCGGCTGGCCTGAAATAAGAACAAAAAGAGTGTGCTGCTGTGGAAAAGGAACGAAATAAAGCTCTGTGATGTTTAGGGTTGTCACAGGCTGATTGCAATAGAAAACTATGTTGATGCTGGTGAGGAAACACGACGGACCCTTCGCGTTCAAGCACATTGAGACTTTAGGATCCGCATGGAGATTTGTTCGGCTGTTTACATGCACTTCTGAACGTTTGAGTCACAGCACTAATTAGGTAGAAGTTACCCTTTGGAATACGTCTATCTTTGCATGAACACCAACCGCATGAGAAGCATTAATGATTGATCAGAAAAAGTGCAACAATGCACTTCAGACATAAAAAAAGGATATTTTATGTTTCATATTTCATGGATAGTAAGATAACAAAGACAGACCTAGATGGAGAAAAAGCCGGTTTGCATTATACTGATTATGGCGGATAAAGTTTTAATCAAGATGATCCTCTTCAATCTTTAATAGTAGGCTGTGGAACAAATGAATTATAAATGTAGTGTAATTCTGCATATTTATGGTTCTAGCTCTTCTGACGCAATCATATCAGGTACGCTCTTTTAATGTGGTCCCAAAGTCAAGCTCGTGAGTGCATTAAACCAAACAAACTTAATGACCGGAGAGCTTTCAAAAGATAACACAAAAATGAGAAAAAAAATCAATCAGTCGTATGATAAATAGGCAATACAACACCTCTGACCTCCCATGATCACATGATGTGTGCTGAAAGATCTGTCTTGGTGTTACATTGTTACGATGAGCACTAATAAATGAATACATCTCTATAGATTTATAGACGTTTATAAAAGCCTATTTAATCCATGTTTAAAAACTAGGGGGGTGACGATTCGTGCGTCATGCATCGTACAGTTCACGGCCATTTTCCAAGACATCCGTCATCCTTATCCCCTTGTTAGTGGGGACTTTGGAGTGAGCGGGGCACGTGCGGGTCACGAGCGATGTCATTTCCTCATTATATTCAGCTGGGATGTTCCCGTGACCACAAACGCGGCCGGCGTGCATCAGCAGGTTTTGTTAAAAAAGGGCTTAAAAGAAAGTTTTATTTATATTAACCTATTTTAAGAACATCCTGCTGAAGATAATGAGGAAATGACATCGCTCCCTAAATAACGCACATACTCTGCTCACTCCAAAGCCACTTTCATTTGTAAACCGCCCGTGAAGCGCACATTACATGTTACGCGAATCATTACACCTCTGTTGAAACATTTAAAAGAGTTAAATAATAAATCGATAAAGTATTAAACATTTATATTTATAACTGATTAAATAAACAGTCCAATCAAAATTCAGAGCAGATTTGTAAAAATGCTTTGTACTTGCTCGCCAATGGATCCTCTGCAGTGAATGGGTGCCGTCAAAAAAGTCCAAACAGCATATTTTAGTAGCAAGCAATGGTTTAAAGTGAAAAACATGGATTTATTCAGAAAATTTAGCTTTGGACTTTTTGATGTTTTTATCAGCTGTTTGGACATTCTGACGGCACCCATTCAGATCCATTGGTGAGCAAGTGCTGTAACGCACAATTACGAACAAACAAACTCTACATCTTGAATGGCCTAAAAGCTCATTTTCTGTGCACTATTTATTTAATTCAGGATTAAAAGGTTCTACAAATGTAATAATGCACACTAATAATAATAATAATAATAATAATTCAAAGTAATCTGCAGCTTTAACCAGACACCATACCAGTAGTCAAATGTCTAAGCAAAATAAAACAAGAAACATAAACTCAAGAAACCCAGAGTATTATTTGAAATATACGTTTTAGCATCTGCAATTCTTTTTTGCCAAGCAGCTGCTCGAATGATTTGTCGCTCGGCAGCAGTTTGTACGGGTCCAGGTAGTAATCCGTATGACAGACTAACAGGTAAAAACAGTGCTGTATCATAAATAATTATGACAAGAAGAACAAAGCAATGAAAGTACAAAGGATTTATTTACCATAAAGGAAAGGCGAGGACGGAACGGACCGCACTGCAGGCCTGAGGGAAACATTAACATGGATATATGCACATGGTAGTACGAGACCAACGGGAAACATGGAGGGTTGGTCATGTAAACATAAGCTCATTCGTTCCCGTACGAGTGCGAGTG